>NC_138028.1:5225274-5342774 GCF_964106645.2 Podarcis pityusensis
GCTTTTCCCTTGCCAATGCCAAATCAGGGGCACATTTTAAGGCTGTGCGTTGGGAGCTATGTCCAAACCTTCCCCAATGCCTCTGATATAACATGTGATGTGGGTGTGGTTTGGGGAAAAACATCCTTGCAGAAGAAATGGGAAAGCTGGCGAATCTCTACTGGAAGAGTGTTCCTTCCCACAGGAAGCGGTGACAGTCGCCAAGCCCGGTGGCTTTAAAAGAGGACTGGACAAAGTGACGAAGGAAAGAGCTATCGATGCCTACTAGCCAGGATGGCTATTCTCTGCCTCCACAGTTGGAGGCAGCAATGCTTCTGAAATACCCCCTTGCTGTGGCTCTTGTGCTCGAATCCTGCTTGTGAACTTCCCATTTGGGCACCTGGTTGGCCACTGGGGGAAAAGGATGCCGGGTAGATGTGCCAATGGTTTTATCCAGCTGGCTCTTTTTTGTGTTCTGGTGTTCACAGCACAGGACCAGCAATACGAAGTTAAAAACACTACAGTGGTACCTCGGGTTAAGAACTTAATTTGTTCCGGAGGTCCATTCTTAACCTGAAACTGTTCTTAACCCGAGGTACCACTTTAGCTAATGGGGCCTCCCGCTGCCGCTGCGCCACCGGAGCATTACAGTGGTGCCTCGCAAGACGAAATTAATTCGTTCCGCGAGTTTTGTCGTCTAGCGAATTTTTCGTCTTGCGAAGCACGGTGTCGGAAAAGTTTTGGAAAAGCTTCAAAAATCACCAAAAACCTCAAAAAAAGGCTACCACACCACGTTCTATGAGTTGCTCCTCGAAGTCAAGTCGCAACTGTATTAACGGTGTTAAGAAAAAGGAAACAAACTTGCAAGACGTTTTCGTCTTGTGAAGCAAGCCCATAGGGAAATTCGTCTTGCGAAGCAGCTCAAAAACCGCAAAACCCTTTCGTCTAGCAAGTTTTTCGTCTTGCGAGGCATTCGTCTTGCGGGGCACCACTGTATTTTTGTTCTCATCCTGAAGCAAAATTCTTAACCCAAGGTACTATTTCTGGGTTAGCAGAGTCTGTAACCTGAAGCGTCTGTAACCCAAGGTACCACTGTATTGTGTTTTTAATATTTTGTTGAGAGCCACCCAGAGTGGCTGGGGCAACCCCAGTCAGATGGGCGTCATATAAATAATAACATTATTATTATTATTATTATTATTATTATTATTATTATTATTGTCATACCTTGGGTTGAATGCGCTTCTGGTTGAGCGCGTTCGAGTTGTGCTCCGTGGTATCCTGGAAGTAACGGAGCGCGTTACTTCCGGGTTTCGCCGCTTGCGCATGCACAGAAGCTCAAAATGACATCACGCACATGCGCAGAAGCGGCGAAAAGCGGTGTGCGCATGCGCAGACGTGCCGTCACTAGTTACGTTTGCTTCTGGATGTGAACGGGGCTCCGGAACGGATCCCGTTTGTATCCAGAGGTACCAGTGTATTATTATTAACTCTTAATCTCAAGGTTGCATGTAGGACAAAAAGATTCCTGCATTGCAGTGGGTTGGACTAGATGACCCTGGTTGTCCCTTTCAGCTCTTTGCTTCTGAGATTATTAAATGCCTGGCTTCCAGTTGTGGCCGGCTGAGCCTCTGTTCCAGGTTGAGTGGCAGCTAGCCCGCAACACTCAGTCAACATTTCGGGGATACTGAGCAGGTTCAGACCACACGCAGCTACATTTGGACACACCCCATTATTTTCGAGGTTCCCTTTCAAGCCTGCTGATGCCTCTCTTCTGTGCGTGGAGAAATTATGCCATTAAGTCTACGTGAGTGTCCACAATCAGACCTGAACATTAGCCAGAGAGGGAGGGATTGTGGGGGATTGAGATAGTATATTAATTCCAATCTGCGAAATGGGCACCATTAATGGTGCCACATAACATTCCCCGCTTGTAAGAAATGAAACTTTGGAACTACCTGACACTTGACGCCAGGCAGGTGCCTTCGCTGGAGCCTTTTCAGAGTCTCCTTAAAACACTTTCCTTTAGGCAAGCCCAAGCCAGATCCGTAGACGTAAACGTGTGTTTTATGGCTTCTTAGCTGCTGTTGGTTTTCTCCATCTTTTGAATGTTTTCAAATACCTGTTAATTTATTGAGAATGTCGACGTTTTAGTTTCTATTTTCGCAAACTGCTTGGAGGGTTTCCGACGCTTGTATATAAATTTTGTTCTATAAATAAATGAGTTGCAGAATTCTAGATTGTAGAATCGTAGAGTCAGGACAGACTAGACGGTCATCTATTCCAAACTCCAGCCACGCAGGAGTATTTCACCCAGTGTGGGGCTCGAACCACAACCCTGAGATTAATAATAATAATAATAATTTATTATTTATACCCCGCCCATCTGGCTGGGTCCCCCCAGCAACTCTGGGTGGCTTCCAACAAAACACTAAAATACAATAACCTATTAAACATTAAAAGCTTCCCTAAACAAGGCTGCCTTTAGATGTCTTCTAAAAGTTTGGTAGTTATTTTTCTCTTTGACATCTGGTGGGAGGGCGTTCCACAGGGCGGGCACCACTACCGAGAAGGCTCTCTGCCTGGTTCCCCGTAACTTGGGTTCTCACAGTGAGGGAACCGCCAGAAGGCCTTCGGTGCTGGACCTCAGCGTCCAGGCAGAACGATGGCGGTGGAGACGCTCCTTCAGATGTACTGTACCGGGGCCATTTAGGGCTTTAAAGGTCAGCATCAACACTTTGAATTGTGCTGAGAAACGTACTGGGAGTCAATGTAGGTCTTTCAAGACCAGTGTTATGTGGTCTCGGCGGCCGCTCCCAGTCACCAGTCTAGATGCTGCATTCTGGATTAATTGCAGTTTCCTGGTCACCTTCAAAGGTAGCCCCACGTAGAGTGCATTGCAGTAGTCCAAGTGGGAGATAACCAGAGCATGCACCACTCTGGCAAGACAGTCCGCGGGCAGATAGGGTCTCATCCTGCGTACCAGATGGAGCTGGTAGACAGCTCCCCTGGACACAGAACTGACCTGTGCCTCCATGGACAGCTGTGAGTCCAGAATGACTCCCAGGCTGCGCACCTGGTCCTTCAGGGGTACAGTTGCCCCATCCAGGACCAGGGAGTCCCCCACACTTGCCCGTCTCCTGTCCCCCGAAAACAGTACTTCTGTCTTGTCAGGATTCAACCTCAATCTGTTAGCCGCCATCCATCCTCCAACCGAATCTCATGCTTTATGGACTGAGCTACCCCTTACCACTTCGGTCCATAGACTGGGGAGAGGGCTATCATATTTTTGAATACCCCTCCATGCAGAAAGTTCTCTGTACATGTTCTGCCATCTCACTCTATAACTTTTATTTTCTGTACAGCGCAGTATAGTTTGTGGTGAGTCACTTTTTTGCACTTCAAAACAATGCAAAGGCTTTGATCGCCTTAAGCAGAATGGGCAATTGATGAACTTTTTTTTCCTTTCTCTTTTTTACAAAATGAAATCAAGTCTTTTAAACGGTGGGTTTGAAATCTTTATGATTGGGCAAGTGATTTGTTTGTTATTTTAAAAGGTCAGTTGCCCACCCTGAGCCCTTGTGGACGGATTTCTGTTGCCCCCCATAAAAGCTTGCCTTTCTCTTCCTTGCCTTTAGAAAGAAAACAACAACCACCCCTGTTTCTGTGAAATGGAAATACCCAATATGTTTGCATTACTTCACTTGGGGTGATTAAGTTCCTAATCGGATTTGAGTTTGATCAGGGTGGTGGTGGGGTGGGAGACTGGCAGTAGAGGGGTGGAAAGGAGAAAAATTCTTGATTCATGCAGCAAAGGGATTGTGCAAAAGGCCTCTCAGCTGAGCATAAAGCGATCAGAAAGGATTGTTTCTTTACGCAGGTAGTTTTATGAGCATTACAGGGGAACGCATTCTGCAAAGAAGAAAAGAGAGGAAAGGGGGACGCGTACGTAAGGAAATAATTGAGATGATCAGATTCAGCCCCAAAGCCTGGATCAAACATGAAATCTCATTATTCGCCCATGTTTAACGTGCTCCTTTCTTAGGAACTTTTTTTTTTTGCTTTTTTCTTTAAATGGCATGTCACTGAGGACAGGGCTTCCAGAAAGCTTCCACAAAAGTGGAATTTGCCTGTCTTTCTCTCAGTCACTCAGAGCAAGAAACGGAGACCCTCTGGCTTTTTTTTAAAAAAAGAAAACATCCAAGAGTTTGAATTAATAAAATATATTTTCTGCCTTTCATCCAAATGCTAAGACGCCGGCCCTAATTCTTACCCCCACATAAAAGATTGTACGTACTTCACTGACCTGTAGGTTTTAGGTTGAACAGGACATGTTGGGAGAAACCACCCCAAGGAAGTTGGCTTCATATAATGGTAGAATTGGAAGGGAACCCGAGGGTCATCTAGTCCAACCCTCTGCGATGCAGGAATGTTTTGCCCAACATGGGGCTCGAACCCACAACCCTGAGATAATAATAATAATAATAATAATAATAATAATAATAATAATAATAAATTTTATTTATACCCCACCCTCCCCGGGCAAAGCTGGGCTCAGGGCAGCTAACACCAGTAAAATAACAGTAAAAACATAATGGGGGGGACCAATTTAAAATACAGGTTAAAATGCAATTTAAAATGCAGCCTCATTTTAAAAGTCAAAACCATAAGGGGAGGGAAACATAAGGGTCAGACTGAGTCCAAACCAAACGCCAGGCGGAACAGCTCTGTCTTGCAGGCCCTGCAGAAAAATGTCCAGTCCCGCAGGGCCCTGGTCTCTTGTGACAAAGCGTTCCACCAAGTTGGGGCCAGTACTGAAAAGGCCCTGGCCCTAGTTGAGACCAATCTAACCACCTTGCGACTTGGGACCTCCAAAGTGTGGTCATTTGTGGACCTTAAGGTCCTCTGCGGGGCAGACTAGGAGAGGCGGGCCCGTAGGTACGAGGGTCCTAGGCTGCAGATGAAGTCCTGCTCTCCTGACTGAGCTATCCTATCCCAGGTCCATCCTTAGCTGGGGGGCTTTAGGTTCATGCTGTGGACACCTCATGACTAGTAGCTACTGGCAGCTTTGTTGCCCCATGATCCCCCAGGCTAATTCTTTCACACACACAAAACGAGAATAATGGTACCTTTTCCCTCATATCTCAGGTTCTGTGAATTCTAGGAACTTTTTTAAAAAATGGAAGCTGGGAATCTAGATGTTATGTTCCATTCTGGGAGACTCATGTCACACGCAGGCGTCAGGTTGGCGACCGCCGACGTACGCCGCACAATATTTTGTTTAAAAATCCATTTTGAAAAATTAAAGTTTGTTGTTGTTGGCATCCATCTGTCTCAAGAGAAAATGGAGTGTGTTTCCGGGGTGACCTCAAACCACTGGGGAATAGCAGTGCCTGCTGTGGCTGCAGAGACTGGAGCCAGTGTGGTGTAGTGGTTAAGAGTGGTGGACTCGTAATCTGGGGAACTGCGTTCGCGTCTCCGCTCCTCCCCATGCAGCCACTGGGTGACCTTGGGCTAGTAACACTTACCGTATTTTTTGCACCATAACACTCACTTTTTTCCTCCTAGAAAGTAAGGGGAAATGTCTGTGTTATGGAGGGAATGCCTACGGGTGGCATGCCTACGGATTTTCCTCCTCTAAAAACTACGTGCGTGTTATGGTCGGGTGCGTGTTATAGAGCGAAAAATACGGTATTTGAAGTCTCTCAGCCCCACTCCCCTCACAGAGTGTTTGTTGTGGGGGAGGAAGGGAAAGGAGAACATTAGCCGCTTTGAGACTCCTTCGGGTAATGACAAAGCGGGGTATCAAATCCAAACTCTTCTTCTTCTTCTTCTTCTAACTCGTAACTGATTCTTCCCATGTTGTTTTTGCTGCGTTATCAGCTCAGACGTGACCTCCCTGGGGCGCATACAGCCTGGGCAGTGTGTCTGGAGGTCCTCGGCTGCCCAGACAACAAGACCCCAGTGGCGTCGCAACAGGGGGGGCAGTGTGCCCCGGGTGCCATGTCTGAGGGGGTGACAAGAAGGCACCCCACAGGGGCTCGCGGCGGCGTGAGCAGCCATTGTGCCACCGCAGCTGCATGTGGAGGATGCTCCGTTCACAGCTGCAGCCGCAAGCAGAGAATCCTGGCGCTGGGGGCAAACCACTATGTACAGTGCATGTGTGGCGGCGCATGCATGCGCTATACATAGCAACGCCGCGCATGCGCTGTACATAGCGGTTTGCTGCTGGCGCCGCTCAAGCACCGTACGGACGGTGGTGGGAACCCTCCATCACCACCACAGCCACGAGCAGAGGATCCCAGCACCGTCCGTACGGCAAACCGCTATGTACGGTGCATGTGCTGTTTGTAGCGACGCCGCACAAGTGCCGTACATAGTGGTTTGCCACCCCGGGTGTCATGGCGCCTTCGTTCACCCCTGCAAGACCCCCTCTCGGCCTTGCTGGCGGTGTCCAAAGGAAACCAGAGCAAGACGTTTGGCACCAGTTTGGCTGCAGGAGTTGCCAGAAGGAGGCTTACAAGACGCCATCCCTAGGGACTCCCCTCCACATTTGTGTAGGGTTTACAGTGGCACCTCGGGTTACATAAGCTTCAGGTTACATACGCTTCAGGTTACAGACTCCGCTAACCCAGAAATAGTGCTTCAGATTAAGAACTTTGCTTCAGGATAAGAACAGAAATCGTGCTCCGGCGGTGCAGCAGCAGCGGGAGGCCCCATTAGCTAAAGTGGTGCTTCAGGTTAAGAACAGTTTCAGGTTAAGAACGGACCTCCGGAACGAATTAAGTTCTTAACCCGAGGTACCACTGTACTCCTTGCCCTTTTCTTCTCCCAAAGATCTCCCACAAGACCAGGGGTAGGCAACCTAAGGCCTGGGGGCCGGATGCGGCCCAATCGCCTTCTCAATCCGGCCTACGGATGGTCCGGAAAGCCGTGTGTTTTTACATGAGTAGAATGTGTCCTTTGATTTAAAATGCATCTCTGGGTTATTTGTGGGGCATAGGAATTCGTTCATATTTTTAAAAAATATATAGTCCGGCCCTCCACATGGTTTGAGGGACGGTGGACTGGCCCATGACTGGAAAAGGTTGCTGACCTCTGCACAAGACAGTGGGTACAGATTTTTCCTCAGGGTTTACTTCCAAAGCCCATCCCATGAAAGTTTATAAATACAGTGGTACCTCGGGTTAAGTACTTAATTCATTCCGGAGGTCCGTTCTGAACCTGAAACTGTTCTTAACCTGAAGCACCACTTTAGCTAATGGGGCCTCCTGCTGCCCCTGCGCCGCCAGAGCCCGATTTCTGTTCTTAGCCTAAAGCAAAGTTCTTAACCTGAAGGACTATTTCTGGGTTAGCGGAGTGTGTAACCTGAAGCGTATGTAACCTGAAGTGTATGTAACCCGAGGTACCACTGTAGATCACATAAAACCGTAGCAACGTTGTTCCTAAACCATGAATAACAACAATAAAACCAGTTTAATGCCATCCACCACACATTCTAAATTGCTACAGCAGAGACAGGAAAATGTATGGATGTATCTTATCTTTGTAGTTATCACTCAATTAATTGCAATCTTTCAAAGATCTGTTTTCTTGGCTTCCAAACTTACTCCTTGGAAAGCATCCTGCTCAGCAACAAAGCAGTATCCTAAATCTTTCTTTAATCATTCAGCGATTGCGGGAAAATACAAAGTTTTATCATGCGTTACAATATAGGTACTTGCAACTACCAGTAATTTACTTATCCTCTCTAAATCACCCTGCTCAACGGTATCCTTTACTTAGCCTATATATGTTAAGAGGCAGCATGTGAAATATTCTCTTTCTAGCTACACACTCATTACCATGGTGACTACCATAATTCAATGGCACGCAAACTCAGTTCCTACAAAAGTTAGCACAGTGCTGTCTGGAATATGGTGCTTCAAGTATCGCAGGCACCTACTGGTTAGTACCTGTGATGTCACGGACGAAGAGCACTGCAACTCCACACTCCTCTTGGTCTCCTCTTCTCCTGGCTAAACATACACAACTCCCTCGACTGTTCCTCATAAGGCTTGGCTTCTAGACCCTTGATCATCTTAATTGCCCTCCTCTACACACATTCTAGCTTGTCAACATCCATCTTAAATTGTGGCACCCAGAACTGGGTACAGGACTCCAGGTGTGGTCTGACCAAGGCAGAATAGAGTAGTACTATTGCTTCCCTTGATCTGGACCCTATACTTCCGATAATGGGGCCTAGAATAGCGTTAGCTTTTTTTGCTGCTGCATCACCCTGTGGACTCGTGTCAAGCTTGTGGTCCACCAAGACCTCTAGATCCTTTTCACATGTACTGCTAGTAAGCCAGGTGTTCCCCATCATATATTTGTGCATCTGGTTCTTCCTGCCTAAGTGCAGAACCTGATATTTCTCCCTATTGAAATACAGGTAAAATTAGAAAAGTTCATTTATTTCAGTAATTCAATTTAAAAGGTGAAACTAATATATGAGATAGACTCATGACATGCAAAGCGAGATATGTCAAGCCTTTATTTGTTATAATTGTGATGATCATGGAATAAGTTGAATTACTGAAATAAATGAACTTTTCCACGATATTCTAATTTTTCAAGTTTCACCTGTACATTTTGTTAGTTTGGGCCCAGTTCTCCAATCTGTTGAGGTCATTTTGAATTCTGATTCTGTCTTCTGCAGCATTAGCTACCTGCTCCCAGTTTGGTGCCATCTGCAAACTGGATGAGCAAAATACATGGGCTCTGGCATATTCCCACCTCTCTCATATCCCCCATGCTTTTGTGTGTGTGGGTGGAGAGGTCACATCCTCAGCTGTTTTTAGTAGATAGTCCTGAGGCCCTTGTGTGCTAACAAGGCTTTGATGGATGAACTGGCCCCATGTGTGAGGCAAGTCCTCTCTGTAGTGTGAAATCTGTGGTGATAACCCGTTTGGCACATGCAAGTTGTCTCTGGGTGTCGTGGTCATCAAGCGATGAACCCACACATGTGAATTGACCCAAAAAAAAAAAAAAATGCAGTTGTCAGCCACTACCAGCCTCCTAATAGGAAAGGTATCCCCAAACTCAGCCCTCCAGAAGTTTTGGGACTACAACTCCCATCATCCCTAGCTAACAGGACCAGTGGTCAGGGATGGTGGGAATTGTAGTCCCAAAACATCTGGAGGGTCAAGTTTGGGGATGCCAGTACTAGGACCTCTGTGGGTACTCAATTATTATTATTATTATTATTATTATTATTATTATTATTTATACCCCACCCATCTGGCTGGGTTTCCCCAGCCACTCTGGGCGGCTTCCAACAGAATATTAAAATACAATAGTCTATTAAACATTAAAAGCTTCCCTAAACAGGGCTGCCTTGATGTCTTCTAAAAGTCTGGTAGTTGTTGTTCTCTTTGACATCTGGTGGGAGGGCGTTCCACAGGGTGGACCCCACTACCGAGAAGGCCCTCTGCCTGGTTCCCTATAGCTATGCTTCTCGCAATGAGGGAACCGCCAGAAGGCCCTTGGCGCTGGACCTCAGCGTCCGGGCAGAATGATGGGGGTGGAGACGCTCCTTCAGGTATACTGGGCCATTTAGGGCTTCAAAGGTCAGCACCAACACTTTGAATTGTGCTCGGAGGCGTACTGGGAGCCAATGTAGGTCTTTCAGGACTGGTGTTATATGGTCTTGGCTGTCACTCCCAGTCACCAGTCTGGCTACCACATTCTGGATTAGTTGTAGTTAGTTGTACCTTCAAAGGTAGCCCCACGTAGAGCAAATTGCAGTAGTCCAGGCAGGAGATAACTAGAGCATGCACCACTCTGGCGAGACAGTCTGCGGGCAGGTAGGGTCTCAGCTTGCATACCAGATGGAGTGTACCAATACCTTTATTTCATACAATCACAGAATTGTACAGTTGGAAGGGATGCTGAGGGTCATCTAGTCCAATCTCTCGCTCTGGAGGTTGTGGACTCTCCTTCCTTGGAGGTTTATAAGCAGAGGTTGGATAGCCATCGGCCATGGATGCTTTAGATGAGATTCTTGTGTTGCAGAGGTGTGATGGCAGGCATCAAGGGACAGGCGCTGCTGTACATACCTCCCCTTTGCCTTAAGATGAGTCATTTTGGTTTGAGGCATCTCTTCTTTGCCACCTCATGAGAAGAGAAGACTCCCTGGAAAATACCCTGATGCTGGGAAAGATGGAAGGCCCAAGGAGAAGGGGACGACAGAGGACGAGGTGGTTGGACAGTGTTCTTGAAGCTACCAGCATGAGTTTGACCAAACTGCGGGAGGCAGTGGAAGACAGGAGGGCCTGGCGTGCTCTGGTCCAGGGGGTCACGAAGAGTCGGACACGACTAAACAACAACAATCTCTTCTTTGCAAGTCCCCTCCCCCAGCGCATTAAAAAAAATGGGGATGGCTTGGGGCCCCCTCCTGGTTGCCTTTGAATGTGGTCTTGGAGCACTCATGCAGAAAAGGGACTGTAGCTCAGTGGCCAGAGCATTCACTCTGCATGAAGGTCCCGGGTTCCATGCAAAGGCGTCTCCGGGTAGGACTGAGAAAGACTCCTGTCTGAACCCCCAACAGCTGCTGCCAGTCAGTGCAGACAATGCTAAGCTACCTAAGGCAAAGCCTGGTCTGGGAAGGCTTTGGGCTCTCATCTGGATCAAGCCAAAGGGAGTTGCAGTTCACACTCAGCTGCGCACACTCTCTCTTTAGAAGGAAAGTAGAAGAGAAAGGAAAGGAAAAGCTACGGGGAGATTGACAGAGGGCAAGGAGGTGGGACATCCCTTTGCAGAGCCCAGGACAGAGGAGGAGGAGGAGGAGGAGGAAGGCGGAGTTTGCGGTCCGCTGATTGACAGGCTGGCTCCTCGGACCCACGTGACCCTCTCCGGGGCTGGAAGAAAAGCAGAAGGCAGCCTGCTCGGGAGTTTCATTATATTCAAATATATTCGTTTTCCAGGAGTCGCTCTGGAGCAGCAAGCCGTGGCGCGCGATTGCTCCTGCCCGCAGCCCGGAGAAGAAGACGAAGAGGAAGAAGGCGAAGCAGCAGCAGCAGTAGCAGCGAGCGATAGATAGACTCTCCCCGGCTCCGCAAAGCGGCTTGACTCCGGATTCCCCGCGTGAGCTTTCCCACGAGTCCTGCTCCACGCTTGGCTGTCAAGAACCATGGACTGTTTCTATATGCCTTGCTTTCTGTCAGTGAGTAGCGCTTTCTCATTCCTTGTGTGAGTTCTGGTTTAAAAGAGGGGGAGGATGAAAAAGAACCAAGAAAAAGAGAGGGAGGGAGACAGAGAGACGGAGCTTGTTGTGTGTGAGAGTGAGTGAGCGAGCGAGCGAGCGAGCGCCGGACTCTCAAACTTCCGAGTCCTTTTATTCGCTCCTTTTAAAAACAAATGGTTCATTTCGAAACAGTTTTTTGGTTTGTTTGTTTTCAGGGGAGAGCATTTTCTGTGCAATCTCTCCGTGCCCTTACTTGAGAGTAAGCCCTACTGGGGGCTTACTTCCAAGTAAACGCCCATCGGCTCGGACTGTAGTGTGTGTTTTTTTCCTTTTTAAAAATGAAGATCTAGTTTTACCCCACGGGGATATTTGTCAAATGCGAAGTAAATAAGAACGACTGGAGACCCTGGAGAAGGCGCGTTCTTCCCCCTCCGCGTTTATCCCCCCCCCTTCCCTTCGCGATCCACGAGGCCCTTACGCCGGAGAGGGGCTGCAGATCTCCCCGTCCCCTCCCCGCAAACCCCCACGGACGGGGCTACCCCGCGGGCACCTAGTGGCTAGCGGCCGGCAGCCGGGAAGGCTCCAACAGACACTTGCTATGGAGAGCGCTTTCCAAGCAGACCTCCTGGAAGCTTGCTCAACAATGAACCGGGACCTCCGACTTCCAGCCTCTCCCAGTGCATTTTAAAAAAATATTACTTCCATTAACAACAAGTGCAAAGCCCTGTTTTGATGGGCGAAAAGCAGAGATGGGTTTTCGGAACTTTGTTCGGGCGTATTAACAGCTGGTTTCGTGACCCCATTTTTACGCAGATCGTTGCTCAGATAAAACAGAGGAGAATTTTTTTGGGGGGGGGTGTTGATAATTGCGGGGGGGGGGCGTAAAGTCCCAAGTCTTAATTGGCTGGGCGTAAAGTCCCAATAAGGTTCTGCACTGCATTTTCGGGGGGGGGGGGAATCTGGTTTGTGTTTTGCTTTGTGTTTTGAGCTTGGGATGTGCGTTTCTTTAACTTTTTTCTAAAGTGTGTCATTTTTGACGGACCTTGTTTGTTTGCTCCTCTTTCTCCCTCCTTCTCCCCCTCTTCCCTCCCCTCCTTCTGCTCTCTGCCCCCCCAACCCAACTACACCCTTCCCTCCCCCCCAACAGAGACACCATGACGCCTGGTAACCGACTCCTGATGGTCATTTTATTGTGCCGAGTGCTGCTTGGAGGTACTAACCGTGCCAGCTTGATACCTGCCGAGACTGGGAAGAAGAAAGTTGTCGGGGACTATCTCCAGCAGCAGCAGCAGCGAGCCGGGGAGGCCGGAGACGGAGAAGGCGCCTCGGGGACTTCGCGTCGCCCGTTCCCGAGCCATGAACTCTTGCGCGGGTTCGAGGCTACCCTACTCCAGATGTTCGGGCTCCGGCGGCGGCCGCAGCCCAGCAAGGCGGCGCTCGTCCCTTCATACATGCTGGATCTCTATCGCCTCCAGTCCGGGGAAGAGGAGGAAAAGCTGCAGGATCTCAGCCTCCAGTACCCGGAAAAGTCCACCAGCCGCGCCAACACCGTGAGGAGCTTCCACCACGAAGGTATGCAAACTGGAAAGGGGCGCACGGAGCGCTTCTGAGTAGATCTCCGACTATTATGATGGTGATTGGTGGTGGTGGGATTTCAGAATTTGATTTTTTTTTTTTTTTTGCGGGGAGGTGGGGAGGAACGAAATCTGATGCACCCCTCCTAGTGTCCGGTTGGGGCTTTCTTGCGAGTAAATGCTCCTGAAAGGATCAGGCGGCCCGAGGCCGGACCCGGGCTAAAAGCACCGCTTGCAAGATTCCAGGGTTGGACTGGGTGGGTTAGGTGTCCCCTGTTTTTTTTGGGGGGGGGTGGAAGGGGTAGTTCGTTTTCTCCTCCTCCTTCACCCCTGCTCCGCATCGGGCTGTGGATGCGATGGATTTGGATTGAAACCGGTTCCGAGTGTGATACTCCGGCGTGACTCTGGCTCGCCCTCTATGGAGAGGCGTGATGAGCGCGGGTGCCGTCCTTCTCCTCCCTTGCCCAGGAAGCAGCTAAGGAGGACGGACAGCGGGGGGTTTGTGTGGGCATTTCTGCGCTCACACACGGAAACCGGGATCTGGAGAAACGTTTATACGAGAAAGACGATCTCATTATGTTTTAGGGGAAGGGTTTGACCTCTCGCGAAGTGGGCTCGCTTGGTTTAAGAGCAGGATACAGTACGTCGCTTGGGAGGAGAGAAGTCTGCAGACTACTTTTGCACGATTGAGACCGCTATTGCCAACTAAAATTACTTGATATTATTAAATCACCTTTGTCCGGTTGAACGTCGGCCTGCGTGCGCACGGACTGAAAGGCGTTCTCTCTCTGAATCGCCCATCAGCAGCTGCTCCAGATTTCACTCCGGTTCTGTTACTCCCACCCCCATCTCGCTCCTCCTCTCTTCCCGGACCAAACTTAGAAGTTTATGGAGAAATATCAAAGCGCTCGTCCCCGCCTTTAAACAAAAAAACCAACCAAAAAACTCCCGCTTGTTCCTTTTGGGAAACGGCGGGAGGGAAGAGAGGGAGATGGCTTTTTTTTAATGACCAACGTAAAACTGCGTCTGTTTGGGGGGGGGGAGTGTGTGTGTGTGTGTGAGAGAGAGAGAGAGAGAGAGAGAGAGAGAGAGAGAGAGATGCAACTGCAAGTGGATCCAAATGTTTCCTAGCCAGTTTGCTTCTTTCTACTGGAGCCGGGAGTCTGTACTGGTTGCAACCCCTGTTATTAGAAAGGAGGGGGGTTTTTTTAGGGGGAGGGCTTCGCGCACCAAGAGAGCATCTCCTTTTCCCCTAACAATAAATTTAAAGAGGAAACGTAGCTTTAAAACACTTCTGCCCACTTTTTCCTCTGCAATATTAGTAAGAACTATTATTATTATTATTAAATTACAACTCGCAAGCCGTATTTGGTAAATGGGCATCTATTGCAAGGCACAACCTGTTTCCTCAAGAGTAGCTCCTTTTGGATCAAAGTCGTCTGCTAACGATAGAGCTGGAGAAGAAGTGTGCTCTGGGCGTGCGTGGCCGTGAAGAATGGATCACACGAGCACGTGCAAGAACTTATAGGGGAAGGACAGGCTACAATGCACTCTGCTTGTGTGCAGAGGTGACGGAGGGGGGGATGTGGAAATAACAGAACAACGACTTGATTCGAATTTGGCGGATAGCGCAAGAAGCCACCCGACCCCGCAATACACGGACTAGTGGGAATCCAGCGAGGCTGAATTTCAGTTACTAAACCTACACTTAAATGGAGAGCGTCCGATGTATTTTTTAAAAGAGAGGCGGGGGGGGGGAGAGGGAGAGGCGCATGGGTTTAACTCTTCCTGGGACAATGGGAAGGCCTGTTCTTGAATCCTAAAGGCGTGCTTGCATCCTCCTCGCGGGCAGGGTCCTTTGTGCTGTTGGCTCGATGGCCAGCGCCGTGCACATGTAAGGTGGGGCAAATTTTTTAAAAAAGTAACAACGATAGGGCGTGCTCGGAGGGCTGGGACTCACAAATGGTGCCTGAGCAAACAGCTCACTAGGCTTCTACAATGGGGCAGAGAACAGAGTGGGGAGAGGGCGCCAGAGTGTGTGGGGCGGAGGGTCGAACCTCTACCAGCAAGATGATCTGAGTTCAAAGCAAAGACTCTCCTAAACTGAGAGCAGTTACCTGCGCCCTTTCTTATGCAGGATGATGGCTGTATTGTACTATGAAGGGAATCCTAAGGATTTAAGCTGGGCGGGGGGAATGTTGCACCCTCATAAGTGGGCCAGGAACCGCAGCCTTGCAGCCCGATCACCCGCTGGCCTGGTTTCATTTCTTAGCAAAGCGCGTTTAGGATCGCAGCAATGCTATCCCCCAAGTATGCCTTGTTGCCCGCAGCGCAACTTTTGCGCAAGGCGTCCAAGGATGGGGCTCCTCCTCTAGTCCTCGCGCGCTTCTATTAGGCAGCAGACACCTCCTGGCAATCAAAAGAGCCTTTCCCCCCGAGTAAACTGGGCCGGCCAGGGGGTGGCGATAACCCAAAAGGCAGGTGAAATGGACAAAAGTGGGGGGGGGGTGAGGTTTTACTTTTGGAGGAGATGGATAGGGGTATTATTCCTCTCCAGCCCGGTGCTTTAGCAGGTGGATCGCGCCCTTCCCGTGACTCTGACCCAACCAGCCACCCAACCCACGGCCATCGCGCGCTCGGTTTTGTCCGGGCTTGCCCAAACCGCGCCGTCTGTTCTGCGCGTCTGTTGCTGTCTCTCCTTCCTCCTGCCACCACCAACCGTCCTGTCTCTTGCTTTCTCCTCCCGGTCCCCTTCCCCTCTCCAGAGCACCTCGAGCAAGTCCCGGGGCCCGCCAACCAGCCGGCCCGCCTGCGCTACTTCTTCAACCTGAGCAGCGTGCCGTCGGGCGAGGCCATCTCCTCGGCGGAGCTGCGGCTCTTCCGACAGCAGATCGTCGGCGAGGACGGGGCGTCCTCCTGGGAGAGGGGCTTCCACCGGATCAACATTTACGAGGTGATGAAGCCCCTCCGCCGAGGGGAGGACCTGGCCACCCGCCTGTTGGACACCCGCCTGGTGCACCACAACGTGAGCCGCTGGGAGAGCTTCGACGTGAGCCCCGCCGTTATCCGATGGACCGCAGGCGGCCAGCCCAACCACGGGCTGGCCGTGGAGGTTTTGCCCCTCCACCCCGCGCTACAGACTCACCAGGGCAGCCATGTCCGGATTAGCCGCTCTTTACCTCAAGGGGGCCGCCTGGGGGCCGGAGACTGGGCCCGCCTCCGGCCCCTGCTGGTCACTTTCAGCCACGACGGCCGGGGCCAGTCGCTGCTGACGCGCCGGGCCAAGCGCAGCCCCAAGCACGCGCACCAGCGCGCGCGCAAGAACAAGAAGAACTGCCGCCGCCACGCGCTCTATGTGGATTTCAGCGACGTGGGCTGGAACGACTGGATCGTGGCCCCGCCGGGCTACCAGGCTTTCTACTGCCACGGGGACTGCCCTTTCCCTTTGGCTGACCACCTCAACTCTACCAACCACGCCATCGTGCAGACGCTGGTCAACTCGGTCAACGGCAGCATCCCCAAAGCCTGCTGCGTCCCCACCGAGCTCAGCGCCATCTCTATGCTCTACCTGGACGAGTACGACAAGGTGGTCCTCAAGAATTACCAGGAGATGGTGGTCGAAGGGTGTGGGTGTCGTTAAACGCGAGAAACAGAGAGAGAGAGAATTTTTTTTCTTTAAAAAAAAAAGTGATAAATCAACTTCTTCCCTGTCCGGTTCTCTCCCTCCGGTCCCTTGTCCTCACCATCCAGCCCGCCCCGTCCAAAATTTCCCAGGGATGGAAGTGGCGGGGAAGAGGGGCTGCTTCTCCTTGTCCTCCTCCCAGGTTCCAGAATGGGTTGGCCTTCTGTGCTTTTTTTTTTCGAAAAAAGAAAAGGAACATCAAGTTATGCCATAAATTCTCTTTCTCACCTATGCCGCTCACCCAGCGGCGCGTGCGCGCCAGCAAAAAAAAAAAAAAAAAATTAATGGAAAAAAAATCCCTTAATCCGTTCACCTTGACCTTATTTATGACTTTACGTGCAAATGTTTTGACAATAATGATCATATATTTTGACAAAATATATTTATAACGACATATTAAAAGATAAAAAATAAAGCGAGTCATTATTTTAAAGGTAAACGCAATATCTTTTATAGTTTTAATTTATTTATTATTATTATTTTAAAAAATATCATTTATTTCTGTTGGGGGGTGGGGTATTTTCTTTCCTCTCTTTCTCCCTCCCCAGCCCGAAAGGTTTTCCCCGCCGCGCTCTCGTTCTCTTTTTGCATTGTCTTAATTGCTAACTCGCTTGCCTGGCTGCAGGACTAAGATTAGATTTCATATCTTTCCCCACCCACCCCCACCCCCTTATAAATAGGACCTCCGCACCTCTTCGGCATGTCTTGGCATCATTTTGGCACGTTCTTAATGATTGCTGTGCAAGCTAGGTCTCTGCGTAAGATCCAGTCTTTGGCGCGGGTGGTGGGCTATGCTCTGATTGGGGGTTGCCTTATCTCCCCCACCCCGCCTGCCCATTGCGCCTGCGCGCGCTTGTGACACATCTCGACGTGTTATTGTGGGTTCAAGCCGTCTGACAAACTTCCCACCCGCTCCTGTCCGAAGGCCCCTCTCCCACCAAAGGGCTAAAACGTAATAGAAGTGACTCCCCCCCCCCCACCTAACGATGCTCAAGATCCGAGAGCGCATAGTGTGAGAGCCCTCAGAGTAGACCCTAGGCAGACGCTTGTGTCTACCCCGCGTGTCTGTTCCGAAGCGAGATCCATTCATCTCAATGGAGCAACCATCCCATTGATGCGGCTTAAGGGGTCACAGCCTTCCCTTGCTCCATAGCCAGATCCGCAAAACCATTAATCCTTTAAATTAGGGGGGGGCCCTTTGGCTCCCCAATAAAATATTTGAGGGGGCCACCCCGCCCCCAAGTTGATGGGCATCGCCATTCAAGTGGTGTGTGCGCGCTCGATTATGCGGAATGGGGTTTACCTGCCCTCAATATTTTATTTAAGTTGGCACCCCTGGAACGTAACAACCAATTTATTGACCGCACATGGTCGGCCCAGGCTGCCTTAAACTAGCCAACGGCGCTGGCATAACTCTCACCCCTCTGAGTAAATTATTGGACCAGGAGTAGCTTTGATTTGAGCCACTCCTAGTCCCCTAGCAAGGGGGCAGATGGGTCACCTGAGTACACGCAGAGTGTGTTTCCGTCCCCGCTGGGTCCCTTTCTGACCTCCCCTCCTCCCCGCCGCTGGGATTGGAGAGCCCAGGTTCACACCTCTGGCTACCTTTCGTAGAGTTGGAAAGGAACTCCAGGGGTCATCCAGACCAACCCCCTGCAATGCAGGAATCTCAGCTAAAGCATCCAGGACAGATGGCTGCCCAACATCTGCTTAAAAGCCTCTGCTTATTCGCTCCCTCTTGAAGCCAGCCACCGCTTCGAGGGATGGCAGATTGCGTCTCCCCGGGCGCAAATCCAAGGCTATCAGTTTTTTTAGCTTGTTGTGGGTGGCCTGCCTTTCCTGTTTACATCCTGTGTGTCTCCAGCTTTTGCGTCTGGATGGGGGCTTATTTTGTGCTGGCTTTGCCTAGCACACTTGTTTGTCTTTTTTTTTTTTAGAATGCTCCTTTTAGCCCCCTCCTGTTGGCGATTTTGCAAAAGGTTCCTCTTTCTCTCTCTACACAGAGATCTCGTGGCATCCTGTTCACCCTTTGCTGTTTTATTACAAGCGCAATTTCCAGCAGCTGCGTTTTCTCGCCTGGGTCTTTCAAAATGCCCCTCAGTTGTGTAACCAGGCTGTGATTAGTTGGGGGGGAAAAAACTCTGCACATGTTCAGGAGAGCTTACAGGGGTCATAAAAACTGTATAGCCGATTAGTTTTCAAGTCCAGTCAACGAGTTTATTGTTCCAGCAGAAGGCCATGGACTGTGATTGATTAGTAAAGAGGTGCAGGAAATACTCTGCATATGCTCAGAGGAGTATTTCCGCATTCCTCAAAACTGTGTAGCCAGGCTGTGATTAGTTAGCAAAAGAGGAGGTTGATATTATACATAGGAGCAGAGGAAACTGCCTTATAGTGAGTCATTTGGCCCATCTAGATCATAGAATTACAGAGCTGGAAGGGACCCTGACCAATATAGCTCAATAGTGCCGACACTGACTGGCAGCAGCTCTTGGGGGGGGGGTTTAAGTGAGGATCTATCAGTGGCAGAGGATCTGCTTTGCACCTAGAAGGTCCCAGTTTCGGTCCCCAGTGACATCTCTAGGTAGGTTCTGGAATCGTCCCCTGCCTGAACCCCTGGAGTGCTGCTGCCAGCCAGTGTCGGCACTATTGAGCTATATTGATCAGTATAAGACAGCTTCCTATGTACCTGGAGATGTTGGGGATTGTGCATGCTGGGCAGATGCTGTTCCGCTGAGCTTCTCCCCTTCCCAACCTGTTCAGGTGAGTCTTTGGGTGTCATCAAAAAAGGCCTTGAAGTTTTGCAAGGGTGCTCAGCCCTGTGAAAAAGGAGGTTTGGCTTTTGGGGATTTGCCTGTTCCTTTGCCCCAAGCAACAGAAGCAACAAAACAGGCTGGCTAGCCACACCAAATTTGCCCCCAAACCTGCGCGCTGGGGGGGGGGCAGGAAAACACCTGACTTGCTTACTGTGGAACATAGGAAGACACACAGAGAGAGAGATGCATTTGAAAGAGGCTCTGGGTTTACCTGGGGGAGGTGAATGCTCATCCCTGGAGGGTTTTTCAAATTTATTTATATATTTTTTACCTTTCCTTTCTGCCTTAACCCTCTCTTGCCTCGGGCTCCCCCAGGTTCAAAGCTATTAACATTTTGCAGCAGGAGGAGAGGGATGAGGAAAGCCACTTCACCTCACATCAAAGCTTCCCCAAAGCCTTTGAAGATCATATCTGGCAATTATGATGCTCAAAGAAGTGAGGTGGGGAAAGAAAGAGAGAGATTTGAGAAGAGTTAAATATGGATTGGGAGCTAAATAGCTATTTAGGGGTCTGTTCTGTGTTTTTTCTTTTGCAAAACAGATTGTCCAGGTAAATGAGGCAGAGGGAGGGGGCATTTTAAGCGGAAATGTGGGAACTCCTTGACCTTTGTTTTGCTCAGTGCTGTGGACACGATTCACGCACTGCACCACTGAAATGAATGGGGGCCATAAGAACAGCAGCAGCAGTAGCAATGACAATAATATGTTTCTGAGCACAATTCAAAGTGTTGGTGCTGAGCTTTAAAGCCCTAAGCGGCCTCGGCCCAGTAGACCTGAAGGAGAGTCTCCACCGCCGTTGTTCTACACGGACGCTGAGGTCCAATGCTGATGGTCCTCTGCTGGTTCCTTCATTGCAAGAAGCTAAGTTACAGGGAACCAGGCAGAGGGCCTTCTCGGTGGTGGCGCCCTCCCTGTGGAACGCCCTCCCATCAGGTGTCAAGGAGAAAAGTAACTACAGTGGTACCTCGGGTTACATACGCTTCAGGTTACAGACTCCGCTAACCCAGAAATAGTGTTTCAGGTTAAGAACTTTGCTTCAGGATGAGAACAGAAATCGTGCTCCGGCGGTGCAGCGGCAGCAGGAGGCCCCATTAGCTAAAGTGGTGCTTCAGGTTAAGAACAGTTTCAGGTTAAGTACGGACCTCTGGAACGAATTAAGTACTTAACCCGAGGTACCACTGTATACAGTCATACCTCATGTTACGGACACTTCAGGTTACGTGTTTTCGGGTTGCGGACCGCGGGAAACCCAGAAGTACCGGAACGGGGTACTTCCGGGTTTCACTGCTCGCGCATGCGCAGAAGCGCCAAATCACACCAGCGCCTGCGCAGACGTGGCGCTTCAGGATGCGAATGCTGCGGGTTGTGGACGTGCCTCCGTCATGGATTACGTCCGCAACCCAAGATTCCACTGTATAACCTTTAAAAGACATCTGAAGGCAGCCCTGTATAGGGAAGTTTTTA
The DNA here is from genome assembly GCF_964106645.2 of Podarcis pityusensis. Classification (NCBI taxonomy): domain Eukaryota; kingdom Metazoa; phylum Chordata; class Lepidosauria; order Squamata; family Lacertidae; genus Podarcis; species Podarcis pityusensis. The sequence goes on from NC_138028.1 coordinate 5,246,013, forward strand.
ATGTTTTATTGTGTTTTCCATATTCTCTTGGGAGCTGCCCACAGTGGCTGGGTCAACCCAGTCAGATGGGTGCAAGGTGCAAATAATAAAATTATTATCACTAGTAGTAGCAGTCGTGATTTTATTATTTATATCCTGCCCATCTGTCTGGGTTGGCCCAGCCATTGAAAGGCTCAAGGCTGAGAAGCCATGCCTCTGAGTTGCTAGGGGGATTGTGAAGCAGGTAAACCTGCTGAACATAAGAAGTGCTTTGCTGGATCCGGCCAATGGCCCATCCAGTCCAGCATCCCCTTCACACAACCAGATGCCTGTGAGGAAACCCATGAGCAGGATTCGAACACAGGGCCCCTCCTGTGTTTTCAGCAACTGGTATTCAGAAGCATCCCCTCCTCCATGAATTTGCCTAATCTTCTAAAGCCATCCAATTTGGTGACTATCGCTACCTTGTAGGGGAGTGAAACTTAGAGTTTCCATATTTCAAAAGGGGAAAATCCAGAGACAAAAATTGTTGGCCAAAGTTGCTGAGCCTTCCCCCCCCCCCCCAATAATAATAATTTTATTAATTTTCAATTACAATGCAATAATAGCCTTGTTATAACAATACCAATTTATAATACAGTTACTAATACCAATCATTCAATTTATTTATATATAATTATATAATTTAGGTGCCCCCCCCATGTGCTAGAATTGATGGTTTGATGGTTTTCTTTATTTCTGCGTTCCAAAATTTTATTAATTACAATTCCATTCCTATCATCATCATAATCCCTCATACAACAACTGCAATATTAATAACATCTATTTGTGTTGACACATTAACGTGTCAAAGTTGTTGGATTTTTTTGCCCAAATTTGTTAATCTTCTTCCTCCTCTTCTTCTTCTTCTTCTTCTTCTTCTTCTTCTTCTTCTTCTTCTTTGCAAAACCTCACCAAAAAAAGGAAGTTTTTGAGTTAGTTATAAGGAAATCCGCCAAGTTATACACTACCAACATGGGGTTGCCATATGTCTGGATTTTCCTGGACATTTCAGCAATTTCTGCCCGGACACAGCTTCCGATGGACAGATCCCGGCTATGTCCAGGAAATTCCAGATGTATGGAAACCCTAGTTTTACGATGCCAGTGTCTCGGACCTGAGAGATCAGGGCCCAAATCCCCTCTTGGTTGTGAAGATCATTTGGTGATTGTAGGGTAATCGCTGCCTCTCAGCCTAACCTACCTCAAGAGAGTTGTTCTGGGGATTAAATGAGGAGCAGGAGAGCCAAGTGTGATCGCTTGAGCTCCTTGGAGAAAAAGATGGGCTAGAAATGAACAGATAATAATAATAATTCTTTTAGAGTGAAGAATGGCTTTCTGTGGTGCTCAAAAGCCTGTTCATGGGCTTACCAGAAGGGGCATCTGGTGGGCTGCTGTGAGAGCAGGGTTCTGATCCAGATGCAGGAGACCTTCTGATACCCCTAATCTCTTTTTGATAAGCGATAGGGTCCTCATTCACTGCAGCAGTCATGGGTTTCTTTGGAGGCTTTCTTTTGCAGGAGTTCATAGAATCGTAGAGTTCGAAGGTACCCCAGGGGTCATCTAGTCCAACCCCCTGCCACACAGGAATTTCAGCATCCATGGCAGATGGCCTTCCAACCTCTGCTTAAAAACCTCCAAGGAAGGAAGGTCTACTACCTCCTGAGGGAGACCGTTCCACTGTCAAACAGCTCTTCCTGTCAGAAAGTTCTACTTGGTGTTGAGTAGGAATCTCCTTTCTTGCAACTTGAAGCCATGGGTTTGAGTCCTACACTCTCCAGAGCAGGAGAAAACAAGCATGTTCCCTCTTCCATGTGACAGCCCTTGAGATAGCTGAAGATGCCTGTCTCCTCAGTCTGCTCTTCTCCAGGCTAAACAGACCCAACTCCTTCAACCGTTCCTCATAAGGCTTGGCTTCTAGACCCTTGATTATCCAAGTTGCCTTCTTCTGCACATGTTCCAGCTTGCCATCCTCCTTCTTAAATTGTGGCACCCAGAACTGGACACAGTATTCCAAGTGTGGTCTGTTCAAGACAGAATAGAATGGGACTATGACTTCCCTTGATCTGGACGCTAGACTAAGGTTACCAGATGTCTCCATTTCCCAGGGACAGTCCCCCTATTTACAAATCAGTCCCCTGACAAAATCCATTGAAGTTGAAAAGTGTCCCCAGATTCATTGAAAAAAATCTGGTAACTTTACGCTAGACTTCTGTCGATGCAGCCTAGAAAAGCATTAGCTATTAATGGAGGTAGATTGTGCCTGTAGTCCAGGGGTCAGCAGGGGGCCGGTCCACTGTCCCTCAGACCTTGTGGGGGGCCAGACTATATTTTGAAAAAATAATGAACAAATTCCTATGCCCCACAAATAACCCAGAGATGCATTTTAAATAAAAGTACACATTCTACTCATATAAAAACACGCTGATTCCCAGACCGTCCGTGGGCTGGATTTACAAGGCAATTGGGCCGGATCCGGCCCCTGGGGCCTTAGTTTGCCTATCCATGCTGTAGTCCTTCCCTGCCCATTTTTTGAAAGATGAGCACCTCCTTGGTTATGCTTCAGGGACAATCCAGGGATTTAAGGAATGGAGAAGAGGCAGGCCTCAAGGCAAGAAGTAATCTCAGTGGGAGAGGTTTAATTTGAATGCCAAAAGGACCGCACAGGTGAGAGCATCTGCGTGGTCTGTCGCCCCCAGGCCCTTTTCCGCTCAGCTGACTCTGGCACCGGAAAAACTGGGAGAAAAGTGCCTGGGGTGATGGAGCATGGAGAGGTAAAAGGAGCTGCGTGGTGAGGTTGAGGGTTCAGCTGAATCCCCTACCTGGAGATGGCAGGGCCTGAAGCTGACTTTTTTTGCACCCAGAGATGTTCTGCCTCTTTCTTTTAAAACAATAGGAAGCTTCCGGTTCTCATGGTATTGGAGAAGGAGCTGATTTACCAAGGCCTAAATTGTAATGCCCTGTGGTCTGTCCTTCTGAAAATCGGCTGCCCAGATAAATTTGTAAACATCCTTCAGCTCCTCCATGATAGTCTGGCAGCAACAACCATGGATAACAATGGCTCTCAAAGTGAACCATTCACAGTGCGATCAGGTTTAAAACATGAATGCGTTATCGCCCCAACACTATTATTTTCATCGCCATGATCCTACACTTTGTCAAAGGGAAGCTGGAGTCGAAATAACAGGTGTAAAGCTCTTTAATCTGAGTAGGCTGAAAGCAAAGAGTAAGGTTACTGTAATTTCCGTCATAGAGCTTCAATACGCTGATGACAACGTAGTGTGTGCGCACTCAGAGGATGACCTCCAAACCATCCTAAATATCTTCGCAGAAGCTTACGAAAAGCTTGGCCTTTCACTCAATATCCAAAAACCAAAGTCCTGTACCAACAAGTGCAAAACAACCTCTCTGCAGTGCCACAAATCCAACTTAATGGTGTAACATCGGAAAATGTCAAACATTTTTGCTACCTAGGCAGTTATCTTTCCACAAGGGCTGAGACTGATGCCAAAATCCAGCATCGCCTGAGCTCTGAGAGCTGCATTGTGGGATATTTTCAGGGGAAGAAAAGGCTAAGGAATAAACCCAGAAATTCAGAGTGGAGTCCCTAAGACAGTTGGATGGCATCTTGTAGGATGGCGTCTTGTTCTGCTTTCCTTTGGACCACCACATCTTGTCATCTGGGCAACCCAGGACCCCCAGACACGTTGCCCAGGCTTGTGCCCGGGGGCAGAGTGTCACTTCAGTGCTGCTAACGCAGCAGTTTAACTTAACCCCCAGAGGTGCACTCCATTGTCTCTCGAGACAGGAATGACGATAAAACACATTTACACCATGCCTTGCTTCAGGAGAGTGTCAGGTGGCATGCTTGGAGATGCCAGGATGTCTCCCATCCCTGAGGGAAGCTTGTTTATGTGGCACGCAGAGGATTGGCAAGTAACCCCGCACCCCTGGGAGATGACCTCATTGGCCCTGCTGAAAAATGAGGGGTGATGTTTCATCCCTGCCTACTGATACATCAGGACCCCAGTGTTTTCCAAGTTGCTTGTGCAATTCCCCCTGTGGCACCACTTAACATTCACCAGGTACAGTCTTTGGGCTGGGAACTATAATGAATTCTGGTGCTGGAGGAGACTCTGGAGAGTCCCATGGACTGCAAGAAGATCAAACCTATCCATTCTGAAGGAAATCAGCCCTGAGTGCTCACTGGAAGGACAGATCCTGAAGCTGAGGCTCCAAGACTTTGGCCACCTCATGAGAAGAGAAGACTCCCTGGAAAAGACCCTGATGTTGGGAAAGATGGAGGGCACAAGAAGAAGGGGACGACAGAGGACGAGATGGTGGGACAGTGTTCTCGAAGCTACCAGCATGAGTTTGACCAAACTGCAGGAGGCAGTGGAAGACAGGAGTGCCTGGCGTGCTCTGGTCCAGGGGGTCACGAAGGGTCGAACACGACTGAACGACTAAAGAACAATATCAAAATTCTTTGATTCCTTGATACTTTGGGATCTGTTCGTCCAAGAGGACCTGTTCCACTGACACCTTCTGCTGCACAAATCCCAACTGAAGTGAATGGGCATTCCAAGTTAACAGCTCCAATCATTCCAATTTACAAGAGCATAAGTAGAGCCCGCTGGATCAGGCCGATGGCCCATTTAGTCCAGCATCCTGTTCTCACAGTGGCCAACTAGGAGCAGCCTGGAAAAAACCTCACCCCAACTCAACAGGCAAAATGGTTAGAATTGGGCAAAGCAGTGGCCGCAGCAGCTGGACTCAGATGAAAGTCCCAATATGTGGGGCATGTTCCAAATTGTGTGTCTTTCAGGATTGTTGCTTTAGAAGAATGAGAGTGACTGCAAGGAATGAAGGCCATTGACTGTGGTACCTCGGGTTAAGTACTTAATTCGTTCCGGAGGTCTGTTCTTAACCTGAAACTGTTCTTAACCTGAAGCACCACTTTAGCTAATGGGGCCTCCTGCTGCTGCTGTGCCGCTGCTGCACGATTTCTGTTCTCATCCTGAAGCAAAGTTCTTAACCTGAAGCACTATTTCTGGGTTAGCGGAGTCTGTAACCTGAAGCGTATGTAACCTGAAGCATATGTAACCCGAGGTACCACTGTATATCTGAAAAACTGGGAGAAACAGCCAGGAACCAGCCCTTTAGCTTCTTGCCAACCAGTGTGGGAAACAGAATGCTGTCTATGATTGCAATCCTATGCACCCTTTCCTGGGAGTAAGCCCTGTGGAACTCAGAAGAACTTACTTCTGTATAAAACAACTGAAATAAAAGGGGTTTTTTTTTAAAAAAAAAACCACATTAAACACAAAAATTCAAACTCATTTGTCAGAAAATACAAAGCACAATTGTATAGAAAAAAGAATAGAGAAAGAATACCTTAAAAGACTCTTTTTCACATTTGTATCTTGCATATCAAATCATTTATACACACATAGCAAGGCAGATTCCCCCAGCTCAAAGTTTCAAAAAGAAAAACACACACACACACATTTACATTAAACCATAGTCCATATCAGTACCATTATGGGGTTCCCTGAACCCCCAGACCTCCCTCCCTCCCTCTCTCCCTTGGCTTGGCTTCCAAAATGTACCATATTTTTCGCCCTATGGGACGCACTTTTTCCCCTCCAAAAATGAAGGGGAAATGTGTGTGCATCCTATGGGGCGAATGCAGGCTTTCGCTGAAGCCTGGAGAGCGAGGGGGGTTGGTGCGCACCGACCCCTCTCGCTCTCCAGGCTTCAGGAAGCTATCCGCAAGCCGTGAGAGACGCAGCTCTCCCACAGCTAGCGGAGAGCTTGCCGGCACCCAGAAGCTTGGGGCGCGCTGAGCTCAGCACACCCCAAGCTTCGGGCTTCGCTCAGCGCTCCGCTAGCCATGGGAGAGCCGCGCGATTTCGCGCAGCTCTCCCACGGCTTGCGGATAGCAGCCTGTTCTGGGGGCTGGGGTCAGGGGAAGCTCGGGCTTCCCCTGCCCCAGCCCCGCGCCTGGGGGGAAAATAACTTTTTTCTTTATTTCCCCCCAAAAAACTAGGTGCGCCCTATAGGCCGGTGTGCCCTATGGGGCAAAAAATACGGTATCTTCCTTTTTTAACTGCATCTAGTTGCATTGATCCAAATTATTACACTTCATTTTTATCCTTCGTTGTTTTAAATTGCAAGTGTTATGTCAATCCTGCTAACTTTTTTAGATTTTTACAGTGTTCTTTAATATATTCTATCAAGTTCTGCCATTCTCTATTAAATTTGCTATCCTCTCGGTGCCTGATCTTTCCGGTCAGCCTTGCCATCTCCTCATAGTCCATCACCTTCATTATCCATTCTTCTTTCGATGGGGCTCTTTCTTCTTTCCATCCCTGGGCAAATAGCATTCTTGCCGCTGTTGCATACATAAACAGTGCTTTCTTATCCTTCGGTAATTCTTCTCCTATTATACCTAATAAAAAGGCCTCTGTTTTTTTTTAACAAAAGTTATTTTAAACATGTTCTCCCCCCCCCCCCCAGTTCATTATAAATCATTTCCAGATTCCTCCAGCTCTCACCTGGGTACCTACCTCTTCTCCCAGTCTCCCGCCCTGAATGATCATTCCTACCCTACCTTTCTTGCAGGTACCTTCCACCTCCAACTGCCCTTAAAGGGACTTAAAGATAAAGGGACCCCTGACCATTAGGTCCAGTCGTGGCCGACTCTGGAGTTGCGGCGCTCATCTTGCTTTACTGGCCGAGGGAGCCGGCATACAGCTTCCGGGTCATGTGGCCGGCATGACTAAGCCACTTCTGGCGAACCAGAGCAGCACACGGAAATGCCATTTACCTTCCCGCCAGAGTGGTACCTATTTATCTACTTGCACTTTGACGTGCTTTCGAACTGCTAGGTGGGCAGGAGCAGGGACCGAGCAACGGGAGCTCACCCCGTCGCGGGGATTCGAACCGCCAACCTTCTGATCGGCAAGCCCTAGGCTCTGTGGTTTAGACTTACTTCTGAGCAAAAATCTATAGAATTTCATGGGAAGAGGATCTTTAAACTGTCCCAGCTTGACCCCTCTGAAGTTCATAAGGCAGATCCAACGAGCCTCCAAGCATTTTCTGTTGACGCTGCAGGAAGTTCACCCATCCATTTTCTTCCTGTCTTTCATGTATGTAGAAAAGAGAAGCAAGGAATCGTTGACTATATTTTGCACAGAAACATTATGCATGAATGGGTGTTGTTGTTGCTTTGTGGGGGGAGGGGGGGAGGAAAATTGTCTCCTGCGTTTGTTGTTTTTCATCACTGGAGCTCTCCAGGCCTCCAGAAGGGCAGCTTAGTTGAAACCAATAAAATTAGAAGTGGAAAGGTTGCCAAAAGCCTCATCTCCCTGGAGAGTGCAGGTGGAGAGACAGATCAGAGCCAGAGGCGAAAGCAAAACACACACACACACACACACACACACACACACACCCTTTACATTTCTCTTGCAAAAACTCCCTGCAAGAACAAAGGTGGCTCCTTTTCTCCTACCCAAACCTTCACATTTCACAAAGCTGGGAATAAGTCCTTCTACAAGGAGCAAGCGTTCCCACCTGTCCTCCTAACTCCTCTCCCTGTGTGATTTCCAAACATCGAAAAGTTTCTTGTTTTCTCCCCCAAAATCCATGCCTTGGTTTTTAACCCATGGCTGTGTGCACATCTATGGTGGGAGTTCACTTAAGAGTAGAACAGTTTTCTTCGTTGCGCCTTGAAAAGGAGATGATTGAGGAGATGGAGCGAAAGGTTGCAACATTTGAGTCTTTTTAGTTTAGAGAAAAGGCAAGTAAGTAAGTAAGTGGGGTGTATACAGAGCAAGTGAACAGATAACAGTTTTCCCTCCCTCTTTCCTAATGCTGTCGATGGCTACTAGTCACAATGGCTGTGTTTTCCTCCCACTCTTGGTAGCAGTGTGTCTCTGGATCCCAGTCAGTGCTGGATTTATGTATAAGCTAAACAAGCTATAGCTTAGGGCCCCACGCTCTTGGGGCCCCCCAAAAAAATTAAAGGAAAAAAAACCTGGATGTACATTCCCAAAATATAAGATTGAAAACTAATAAAATAAAATCTACATACAGCCACAGTGTTTTGTGTTGTGTAGGCTCCTGTGATGTAAGTCATGGGACCCGCCTGCTAGCCTGCTCCCTCAAATATCACTGGTTTGCTCCTTTCTATATATAGGGTGCCTACATTCTGCATGGACTGGTTGCAAGGCAACATGTGCAAATGGCTTGAGATACCTATTGGGTCCATAAATGACCATATGACATATATTCAACACAAAAAACATTGACAGTTTGTTGTTGACAAAGGACAGCTGGACATATAAAGGGCCCCATTACTTTCAGTAGCTTAGGACATGGGTAGGCAAACTAAGGCCTGGGGGCCGGATCCAGCCCAATTGCCTTCTAAATCTGGCCCACAGACGGTCCGGGAATCAGCGTATTTTTACATGAGTAGAATGTGTGCTTTTATTTAAAATGCATCTCTGGGTTATTTGTGGGATATAGGAATTCGTTCATTCCCCCCCCCCCCAAAAAAAATATATATATATAGTTTGGCCCACCACATGGTCTGAGGGACAGTGGATCGGCCCCCTGCTGAAAAAGTTTGCTGACCACTGTCTTAGGGCCTCATCAAACCTAAATCTGGAACCAGAGGTGGGGAGATTTGCTGTTGCACACAAATCCTGTTTGTGGGCCTCACAGAATCATTGAGTTGTTGTGTAGGAAGGGACCCTGAGGGTCAACCATAGCATCCACAACCGATGGATGGCCACTGTGAGAACAGTCTGCTGCTTCGGATGGGCCTTTGGTCTGACCCAACAGGACGCTTCTGATGGCCTTATAAATCGGAGATGGATTGGAGCCGCCAACTTGGCACACCATCGGCTCTTTTGGAATGCCCCGTTCACTGCAGTTGGGATCTTTGCAGCAAAACATCTCAGTGGAGCAAGTCCTCTTGGACGAACAGGTCTCTAAGTATCAAGGAGTCAAAGCTGGGGCCCTGGCAAGACTTCTCTAGGTTGGACTCTATTTTGTTTTTTTAAATATTTTGGGGGGGATTATACAATGTAATATTCAACACATTTATCATATAAAAGAAAAAAGATAATAAAATAAAATAGAACTCGCCCCATCCTGTGACTTCCCTCAAGTTCCCCTTCTGGTTCTTTAAATATATGCTACTTCTGATTAATTTTTATCTTATTTTTTATATAATCTTTTTGCTAAATACTTTTAATTCTTATCATTTTATGCCAAATTTTCTTTCCAATTACACTTCTTTTCTTAGTTGTGTTTACTCAAACCCTGCTAGTGAGTCCAATTCTTTACAATGTTTCTGTAGATACAACATGAACAGTTCCCAAGTCTTTGTAGTCATTCTCTCTAAGTCTTCCTGTAAGTTGCACCATTTCTGCGTATTCCGTAAGTTTAACTTGCCATTCTTCCTTCGTTGGTATCTTATCGTCCTTCCCTTTTGGGGCTAGTAAAATCCTAGCCACTTTTGTGGCATACATGAATAACTTCTTCAATTCTTTTAGAAATTCCTGTCCTATAATACCTAATAGGAAAGCTTCTGGCTTTTAAACAAGTGTTATCTTGAACATCTTCAATTCATTATAGATCATTTCCCAATAATTTTTAATTACTTTACAGCTCCACCTCTAGGATGGTGGCTAACAGATTGAGGTTGAATCCTGACAAGACAGAAGTACTGTTTTTGGGGAACAGGGGGCGGGCAGGTGTGGTGGACTGCCTGGTCCTGTACTAGTAGCTTTCCCCCCAAATTTTGCAGTGCCCACAATATGGCAAGGCTTCACAGATGCCCATGAGGAACTCCCTGGTCCTGAATGGGGCAACTGTGCCCCTGAAGGACCAGGTGCGCAGCCTGGGAGTCATTTTGGACTCACAGCTGTCCACGGAGGCACAGGTCAATTCTGTATCCAGGGCAGCTGTTTACCAGCTCCATCTGGTATGCAGGATGAGACCCAGGATGAGACCCTCCCTGTCTGCGGACTGTCTCACCAGAGTGGTGCACGCTCTGGTTACCTCCCTGCAATGGACTACTGCAATGCGCTCTACGTGGGGCTACCTTTGAAGGTACTCGGAAACTACAATTAATCCAGAATGCGGCCGCTAGACTGGTGACTGGGAGCGGCCGCCGAGACCACATAACACCAGTCTTGAAAGACCTACACTGGCTCCCAGTACGTTTCCAAGCACAATTCAAAGTATTGGTGCTGACCTTAAAAGCCCTAAACGGCCTTGGTCCAGTATACCGGAAGGAGCGTCTCCATCTCCATCATTCTGCCTGGACACTAAGGTCCAGCTCCGAGGGCCTTCTGGCGGTTCCCTCGCTGCGAGAAGCCAAGTTACAGGGAACCAGGTAGTGGCACCCGCCCTGCGGAAAGCCCTCCCTTCAGATGTGAAGGAAATAAGCAGCTATCTTATCTTTGAAATACAGCTACCAACATGAGTTTGACCAAACTGCGGGAGGCAGTGGAAGACAGGAGTGCCTGGCATGCTCTGGTCCAGGGGGTCACAAAGAGTCGGACACGACTAAACAACAACAAGCTCAGCTATGACTGGCAGTTGCTTTCCAGAATTTCAAGCAGCCATTCTCAGCCCCAACTGGAGATGGGGATGGAAGCTGGAATCTTTGGCTCAGAATTGTAGAGTTGGGAAGAACTTCAGGGGTCATCTATCCCAATCCCCTGAAATGCAGGAATACGCAGCTGTCCTATACGGGGATAGAAGCTGCAACCTTGGCGTTATCAGCAGCAGGCTGTAACCAACTGAGCTATCCAGGCATGCAAAACAGAGGCTATTCCACTGAGCTACAGCCCTTCCCTTCAGCTGTACAGTACTGGGGAGGCTCCGGCCACCTGCTGTCTTGATTTGCCCAGAGGCAAATGAAGCCCTGATAGCAAGGCTAAGCCCTGACAACAAAAGCCAACATTTGCTTTTTCCCTCTGAAGGCCTGCTCTCAGTTTGCATCATTTCCATATAAATTAGCATCTGCATATTTTGTGCAAATGTTGCCTTCTCCTGGGCCGACGCTCTGTGTCTTTTATCACCATGGTTATTCTTGCTCCGGGTTCAAATCCTTGCTCAGGAATGGAGCACATTGGGACACGCCACTCTCTCTCTCGGCGGGGAGATGGCGAGGATAACATGGGATTGCCACATGTGCTCTAAAAACCAGGATGGGATAGAAAGAGCAGAAGTTCTCAAGCTACGCTCTGGGCTGGTGGGGAGAGTTTCTCAGAAGCTTATCGCAAATTCCTCAATAAGAAGATTGGTAAAACTGTACGGGGTTGACAGCTGACCCGGTCAATTTACTGAGGCAAAGGCTAACCACAGGGGGAAGCTGATTGTATTGTAGGGGAGAGCACACCCTCCCCAGGCATGTAAGGACAACAGAGAGATCCACAAAGCCAGCCAATGTTTTGCGTGAATGAAGCGTGCACCCTGGAACGTGACCCGAAATATTCCACTGTGTTTTCCTCTCATTCTTATTCACTGCATTTATTCCCCTTAGGTTCCTGCGTCACGGCAGCAAGAGTGCACTCAAGGCAGAGGGCAGTTGGAAGAAACCAAAACAGAGGAAAACAACAAGAGTTTAGCTGCAGAATATGGGATCCCCCACTTTCAAATAGTTTGATCAACATAGAAGCTTCGGAAGATACTATAAATTTTTTCCCTCTGTGTCATGTCCAGTGGCTTTTCTTTGTGAGATAAAACTTTATTCGTCTTAGCCAATGGCCATAGCAACAGTAAAACATTACAGTATACGCAGAAAAGATAATTTGATATAAAAGCACAATTTAAAGTCCTTAATCAGCAGTCAGTTAGTGGCCCTTATTCTGATTGCCCCTGCTATGAACCTAGCAGCCTTTGCTGTTATCTGCTCATTTTGATCTGATAGGAGAAAGGACATTGTGGCAGTGGTTGTGCGCCCTGGGATGGTTAGTACAAGTGGGGTGAGGATCTCATTCCTCAGGTCTTTGTAGTGAGTACAAGACAGGAGGACGTGTGCTGCTGTTTCGGTGCTACCATCTCCACAGGGGCAAAGACGTTTCTCAGGCGGGATCTTTTGGAATCGACCCTCGATACCACAGATGGCAAAACATCCAGTCTTGCAAGTGTAAAAGCACGTCTGTATTTTGGGATAATAAGTTTGTGCAGATATGGGGCCAGAGAATCAAAATGGAGAGGTGGATACTGAACATACCAAGGGCAGAATTTCTTTATAGTGGCCAGGTTGTTCTGATGCTCGATATCTTTTTTTGTTGTTGTTTAGTCATTTCGTCGTGTCTGGCTCTTCGTGACCCCATGGACCAGAGCATGCCAGGCACTCCTGTCTTCTACTGCTTCCCGCAGTTTAGTCAAATTCATGCTGGTAGCTTCGAGAACACTGTCCAACTATCTCGTCCTGTGTCGTCCCCCCTCCAAAGTACTGGAGCCTCAGCTTCAGGATCTGTCCTTCCAGTGAGCACTTAGGGCTGATTTCCTTCAGAATGGATAGGTTGGATCTTCTTGCAGTCCATGGGACTCTCCAGAGTCTCCTCCAGCACCAGAATTCAAAAGCATCCATTCTTTGGTGATCAGCCTTCTTTAAGGTCCAGCTCTCACTTCCATACATCACTACTGGGGAAACCATAGCTTTAACTATACAGACCTTTGTTGGCAAGGTGATGTCTCTGAGATAGAGAGACCAATGTCATGACTTATGTTCCTATATAGATCAGTCCATTCTTCAGAACCACAGGGACTGGAATCTTATCCTTTAATGGCAAATGCAATAGCAGCGGTAAGTCATCTGTTTTGTGTAGATCCCACATGGAATCCCAAGTAGGGCTCGGAATGTCCCCTGCCTGAAAACCTTGGAGAGGTACTGCCAGTCAGTGTAGACAATATGGACTCGATAGGCAAATGGTCTAAGTCAGTAGAAAGCAGTTTCCTATGTTCCTGTGCTGCCCAGCTGCCCTGTAAGGAAATTTATTTATTTTTATTCAGTTTAGAAAGAAGGCCTGTGGCCCATCTAGTCCAGCATCCTGTTCTTACAGTGGCCAGCCAGATGCACGTAGGAAAACAGCAAGCAGAATCTGAACACAAGACCCTTCCTGAGATTTCTGCAACTGGTGTTCTGACACTGGAGGCAGAGCAACAGCTATGATGGCTAGTAGCCATGATGGCTAGTAGCCATTGCTGGCCCTCTCCTCTTTGCCGAATCCTCTTTTACAGCCATCCAGGTTGGTGGCCAACAATGTCTCCAGTGGCAGGGAGTTCCATAGTTTAACAATGTGCTGTGTGAAGATGGGCTTTTTAAAAAATCTGCCCTGGATCTTCTAACTTTCAGCTTCATTGTATGTCCAAGAGTTCTAGTATTATGAGAGAAGCTTTTCTCTCAACCTGGTACATTCCAAGGTTTCTAGACTGTAGCTCCCACCCGTCTCAGCCAGCCTAGCCAACAGCCAGGAATTATCGGAGTTCTAGTCCAACAAAATATGGAGGTTGCCATGGAGGGAAGGCTGTCTTATGGCACCTGGTCTATTTGCGGAAGCCACATATTTTGGGTCCCATAAGCACGCTCCTTTCTTTGTGAACCAGAAAATTGCATCTCGAGATCAGTGCAATCATGCAAGATCATCGGAGTAAGCTGCCGGCATGCTGAGCAGCAGATTTTGTGTAAGTTGGCCTCTGATATACCACCCGAGCTAGCTCTGACGTGTTGCTGACCTCCCTCTCTCTGGAGCTTGGAGTTGCACAAGCTGCTCTCTGTGGTTCCTTCAGCATCTTTCAAGGGATAGTGTACATTGTTTATTTATGCAGCCAGATATTTGGTCTGGAGGATTGACCATGACGTCCTGAGAATTGCATTTGCCCAGTTAAGAAAATAGTGCTTAAGAGCACACACACACACAGCGAAAACAAAAGAATGTCCCTGCTTCATATGACTCTGCTGGAGTCCAGTGCTGGGTAGGAATGTGTACATGAGCTCTAAAATATATCAGGTATGCCAAACTACAGCTGATCAAGAAGTTCAGTTCTGTTCATTTGGGACCAAATTGAGAGAATGGTTTCCTGTCTCCCAGCAGGTGTCAATTTTAGGGCTCATGCACACTTTCGCTTGACCTATATTTTGATCATACTGGGTACCCACGGGCCCAAGAGCTTTTCTCGTCATTCCACGGCTGCACCTTGTGAAAATCCGATCTTACCTGCTGAATTGGATCTTATCAGACATGCGGGAAACCCAAAGAGATGCTTTGCTTTAACCGAGCTTTAAGATCGGATTTTTGCCAGGCACGGCTGCAGAACGACAAGACAAAACAGAAGATAATAAACACTATAAACTTCAAAACAGTAAAAATTAATTGGGCATCGTTTCATAAACCCAATTAAAACTATTTAGTTTAATTAATTCAACAAAAAGCAGGAACTTAAGTCAGTGATGAAAGCATTTCAGAGTATGATACTTCATTTGCGCATGTCGCAGCCTTGCCACCCCCTTGATTCTTAGCACCCCCTAGGTAATCCCACTGCCCACTATGTGAACCACGGTGCTAAAATGTGGGGCAAAACCACCCCTCCCCACTCCCTGGATTCCTTGGCCCAAGGATTGTGAGTTCCACCCAGGGCCGGATTTAGGTTTGATGAGGCCCTGAGCTCCTGAAGGTCTTGGGGCCCTTTATATGCCCAGCTGTCCTTTGTCAACAACAAATTGTCCTTGTTTTTTGTGTTGAATAGATGCTCTATTGTCATTTATGGACCCAATAGGTATCTCAAGCCATTTGCACATGTTGCCATGCGACCAGTCCATGCAGAATGTAGGCACCCTATATATAGAAATGAGCAAACCAGTGATATTTGAGGGAGCAGGCTAGCAGGCGGGGCCCATGACTTACATCATAGGAGCCTACACAACACAAAACACTGTTGCTGTATGTAGGTTTTATTTTATTTGTTTTTTATCCTATACAGTCATACCTCTTGTTACGTTTGCTTCAGGTTGCGCGTTTTCTGGTTGCGTCCCGCAGCGACCCGGAAGTACCGGAAAGGGTTACTTCCGGGTTTCGTCACTCGCACATGCGCAGATGGGCAAAATGATATCACGCACATGCGCAGAACCCGCGCATGCGTTCTGTTCATGTTGCGAATGAGCCTCCAGAATGGATCCCGTTCGCCACCAGAGGTACCACTGTATTTTGGAAATGTACATCCAGTGTTTTTTTCCCTTTAATTTTTTTGGGGGCCCCCAAGCGAGTGGGGACCTAAGCTGTAGCTTGTTTAGCTTATACGTAAATCCGGCACTAAGGGATGCGGGTGGCGCAGTGGGTTAAACCACAGAGACTAGGACTTGCCGATCAGAAGGTTGGCAGTTTGAATCCCCACAACGGGGTGACCTCCTGTTGCTCAGTCCCTGCTCCCGCCAACCTAGCAGTTTGAAAGCACATCAAAAGTGCAAGTAGATAAATAGGTACCACTCTGGCGGGAAGGTAAACGGCGTTTCCGTGCGCTGCTCTGGTTCGCCAGAAGCGGCTTAGTCATGCTGGCCACATGACCCGGAAGCTGCACGCCGGCTCCCTCGGCCAATAAAGCGAGATGAGCGTCGCAACCCCAGAGTCAGTCACGACTGGACCTAATGGTCAGGGGTCTCTTTACCCTTTTACCTAAATCCAGCACTGGTTCTCCCAGCAAGGAAGGCATTCCTGAGCTCCTCCTGGCCTGCCCTATTCTCCAGTGACTCGCTCTTCCCTCTCCTTCTCCCTCTCCCTCTCTTCTCACCCTGCCCTTTTGCTCTTTGTCTCGGGAACATCCACTCCATCTCATTCCTCCCTCTCTTCAGAAGGTAGATACTTCACCTGAGGCGGTAGTGACCTGTTGCCTCTCCTTTGATGCCTACATATCAGGCATAGCCCATGCCAAAGAAAGAATTTCATTTTGAAGTGGGAGAAGCCAAAGGGGGAGAGTCTTTTCAGCTGTTTGACAGGGGCAATTACACACATTTCCACTGATAACCACCCCCAGTTGGTCAGTCGGCCAGGGCTCCCGCAAGGAGAATTCACTCCGGGGCTCCACAGTCGCTGGTTAAAACACGGCAGCAAAACTCAACCGCAACAGGGAAGTTGGGAAGGGGCAGGAGGCGAGAGGGAATTCTCAGTCTTCTCCTTTTCCTTTTCATTTCTATCCCACCTTTTCATCTAAGGAGCTCCTGCTGGCATCCATGGTTCTCCCCCTCCTCATTTAATCCACACAAACAAGCTATAGCTCAGGGCCCCACTCTCTTGGGGGCCCCCAAAAAATTCAAAGGGGAAAAAACTGGATGTGCATTTCCAAAATATAAGATAAAAAACAAATAAAATAAAACCTACATACAGGAACAGTGCTTTGTGTTGTGTAGGCTTCTATGATGTAAATCATGGCCTGCTAACCTGCTCCCTAAAATATCACTGTTTTGCTCATTTCTAAAGGAACTTTTGTTACTGCCAAATGCCAATGTGCTTGCATTATTAAAAAATCATTTTAAGTTAGAGCTTAATAATAATTTCACCATTAATATACATCTTCTTAATTGTGTTTCACTATCAATATACTTCTTCTTAATTGTATTTCAGTTCAACAATTACTTTGATAAAATACATATTTTGTTACGTGCAAATGGCTGTAGATACCTATGAGGTCCATAAATGACCATATAGCATATATTCAACACAAAGAACAGCGACAATTTGTTGTTGACAGCTGGACATTTAAAGGGCCCCATTACCTTCAGTAGCTTAAAAGGTAAAGGGACCCCTGACCATTAGGTCCAGTTGTGACCGACTCTGGGGTTGCGGCGCTCATCTTGCTTTATTGGCCGAGGGAGCCGGCGTACAGCTTCTGGGTCATGTGGCCTGCAGGACTAAGCCGCTTCTGGCAAACCAGAGAAGGGCACAGAAACGCCGTTTACCTTGCCGTCGGAGTGGTACCTATTTATCTACTTGCACTTTGATGTGCTTTCAAACTGCTAGGTTGGCAGGAGCAGGGACCGAGCAACTGGAGCTCACCCCATGGTGGGGATTCGAACCGGCGACCTTCTGATCGGCAAGTCCTAGGCTCTGTGGTTTAACCCACAGCGCCACCCGCGTCCCATTTCAGTAGCTTAGGGCCTCATCAAACCTAAATCCGGCCCTGGAGGTAGGTTAGGTTGAGAGGCAGCAACTGGCAGAAGGCCACTCATGGCTGAGGGAGAATTTGAACCCGGGTCTCCCAGGTCTTAGTCCGGCACTCTTAACAACTACCCCCAAAATTTTCTGCATGGAGGGGCACACAGTTTTCCCCACAGAGAAACCGAGACCCCCATCTGGGACACTTCCTAAACCAGATGCACACTTTAAAAATGTATTACAGTATTTTAATATTTTTTTGGAAGCTGCCTAGAGTGGCTGGGGAAGCCCAGCCAGATGGGCAGGGTATAAATAATAAATTATTATTATTATTATTATTATTATTATTATTATTACTATTACGCACACATATTCAGGGTACCTTTAAAGCACAAAGAATTCTGGTCACTGTGGTTTGCTTTTTTACTTTTACATTGTTGTTTTTTATACCCAGACCCTAAAGTGGAGACGAATGGCCCAAAACATTGAACACACAGAAACATTTTGACGCAGGTCCCAGATCACCACCACCGACAACAACAGAAAGAAGAAAGGAAATGTGATCTATTTCATCTGTCTGTCTAAGCTGTCTGTTGAGCCATTCATCAGCACTTTGGTCAATCCACCAGTCCTCATGAGAGTACATTGTGATTCTCCGCTGCTTAAGGGTCACTGAAGCTGATGTAATGCGCCGTGTGCCTTTTTTTATTCTGGATTTTTCTCATTCCATTCACTCACAGGCTTCCAAACAGTGGAAATTTCCTAAAAATCCTGCTTTTTTCTCCAGATGAGTAGGTTTTTTAAAAAAGTTCCATTGTAAACACTAGGCTGCAAGGGTTCAAAAGTCGTGAAGTTCGCCTTTAAACTCACGAGGCTTAAAAACAACTGACAACAACAACCCAGAGGTTTTTCCTCTTCGTTGTTGTTCTTTTTAAAAATAACAATAACAACTTACTGAGCACATCTCCAGTGTTCATCTCAGTCGTCATGAGGTCTTTCGGAGGTTCTCGGGTTACATGTTTGTTACTGGGTCTGAGTTTAAAAATTTCTCCATGCAGTCAACCCCAGTGGTCCCTAAACATTTTGAGACCACCATCTGCTTGGTTCCATAAATTAATCCCCGGCATCCCTCCACCCTCTAAAAGCATTATTCAGAATAGAGGTTTGCATAACTCACGAAGGAAGAGAATAATACAGTAAAATTCAAAGCATTAACAATTAATTGTGCACTTATTCAAAGTCCAATTAAAATTTAGTTTAATTTAGTTTAATGGAATAGGATGCCCCTATTTCCATCAGAGAAATGTTGGAGGATATGGAATAAGACGTGTCTTATTTTCAGCAGTGAAATGTTGGACAGTATGGAATAAGACGTCTCTTATTTTCATCAGAGAAATGTTGGAGGGTATATTTTTTATTATTATTATTATTATTATTATTATTATTTAAATCCTGCCCTCCCCAGCCAAGACTGGGCTCAGGGCAACTAACATCAGGTATGAAAACAATGGATTAAAATACAACTTAAAATGCAGCCTCATTTCAGTGGAAGCCCGGATCAAAAACTGTTTTGGGGGAGAAAATGTCAAATCTTCACCAAGGCCAACTATCCAGACTGGTCCTATGTGGGCCAGAAAAAAGCCAGGGAAGTCCCCAAATAGGGGTTCCATCACAGAAGGAAGAGGAAAGAGGGGGAGGGGATCAGGCTGGAATAAGACATCTCTTATCTTCAGCAGAGAAATGTTGGGGGTTATGAAATAAGACGTCCCTATTTTCATCAGAGAAACGTTGGAGGGTATGCAGTGGGCAATGCATTC
Source organism: Podarcis pityusensis (assembly GCF_964106645.2). NCBI lineage: Eukaryota > Metazoa > Chordata > Lepidosauria > Squamata > Lacertidae > Podarcis > Podarcis pityusensis. Next base: position 5,265,021 of record NC_138028.1, read on the forward strand.
CTTGGAGGCAGGACCTGCTGCCCCTGTTGATCCTGCTGCCTGAGGCGGTCACCTCGCCTCAAGGTTAGGCTGGCCTTGTTCAGGCATGCAATGGGGCTTTCCTAACCCTCTTCTCTCTTTGCAAACCCCCAGCCCTCTGGGGCAGATTTTGAGGGCAGGGAGCTGCAAGAGAAGGAGGAGATGCTCTGTTGCACAAGCAGAAGTCTGTCGCGCGAGTAGAATGACGGTGCTGGATGCGACCCAGTTAAATGAACAAAATCCCACGGTGGGTCTTTGCAGCAAAAACTCAGCAACTGAGAGTGTCTGATCATCGGGATGGGAATTCAGACACCCACGTCAACGTTTTGTGGATACAAGACCACAACAGGTTAAATCCCAGCGCAGAACTCCCCTCCGGCCAACGCATTCCATAACCCAAACTCAAGCCTGGAAAAAGAGGGGTGAGGAAGCCAAAGAGTATTTATTGACTCAAACAGATTGAGGATTTTACCCCCCTCTGGCTGGTGAAATCTATAGCATTGCATAACAACAAGTGATAATATCTGCTGCCCACGTTTTATTGCACAGTTATTCATTCTTTTACTGCATGTCTGTGCCTAGCACAAAGGACTTTGAATTTTTATTTTTTTTAAATTTGATTGGGATCCTGCAATGGCTCCTTGATAAAATATAAACCCACAGAGTCCAGTTTCCTTTCAGCAGGGAAATGCTTCTGAATCCAAACTTTGGCGATGGAGCTGAATTTTCTTTTCTGAAAGGTTTGGCTTTGTTGCTGCGTTTTTAATTTTAAGAACATAAGAATGGCTTTTGCTGCTTGAGAGAAGCATTATTGGTTCTTTGTTTTGCAGATTTATAAACCACTTCACAGCCAGAAGCTGTTGGAGAGATGTGCCATCGGATAAAATACAAAAGGAGCAAACTCTAGAAACAATAAAACCATTTTCAAAGAAACCCTCTATTGGGAAAGAAGCCACTTCTGCAAGTATACAGCTAATATTCTATAAGCTGACTGGGCCACACTCCGTGGAAAGTCTTCTTAAACAACAACAACAAAATGTCTTCCACAGTCACCTAAAAGTTAAGATGCTATGCAAGCCTTCCTCTGGAAACTGAGTTTCCTCTGGAACCTGTGGTTGTTTCCCTGCCAGCAGCTGGAATCCAGAGGTATACTGCTCTTGTCTCTGGATGCTCCATTTAGCCGTCATGGTTAACCGCCATGATTTCAGAAATCTCCTCTGTGCATTTGTCTAATCCCTTTCAAGCCATCTAAGCTTTTCAACATTTACATGCAGCCACTGGGAGAGATCATCAGGAGGTTTGGGCTGGGTGTTCATCAGTATGCGGATGATACCCAGCTCTACCTCTCTTTCAAATCAGAACCAGTGAAGGCGGTGAAGGTCCTGTGTGAGTGTCTGGAGGCGGTTGGAGGATGGATGGCGGCTAACAGATTGAGGTTGAATCCTGACAAGACAGAAGTACTGTTTTTGGGGGACAGGGGGCGGGCTGGTGTGGAGGACTCCCTGGTCCTCAGTAGGGTAACTGTGCCCCTGAAGGACCAGGTGCGCAGCCTGGGAGTCATTTTGGACTCACAGCTGTCCATGGAGGCACAGGTCAAATCTGTATCCAGGGCAGCTGTTTACCAGCTCCATCTGGTACGCAGGCTGAGACCCTATCTGCCTGCAGACTGTCTCGCCAGAGTGGTGCATGCTCTGGTTATCTCCCGCTTGGACTACTGCAATGCTCTCTACGTGGGGCTACCTTTGAAGGTGACCCAGAAACTACAACTAATCCAGAATGTGGCAGCTAGACTGGTGACTGGGAGCGGCCGCCGAGACCACATAACACCAGTCTTGAAAGACCTACATTGGCTCCCAGTACGTTTCTGAGCACAATTCAAAGTGTTGGCACTGACCTTGAAAGCCCTAAATGGCCTCGGTCCAGTATATCTGAAGGAGCGTCTCCACCCCCATTGTTCAGCCCGGACACTGAGGTCCAGCTCCGAGGGCCTTCTGGTGGTTCCCTCACTGCGAGAGGCCAAGTTACGGGGAACCAGGCAGAGGGCCTTCTCGGTAGTGGCGCCCGCCCTGTGGAACGCCCTCCCATCAGATGTCAAAGCGATAAACAACTACCTGACATTCAGAAGACATCTAAAGGCAGCCCTGTTCTGGGAAGTTTTTAATATGTGACATTTTAGTGTATTTTTCATCTTTGTTGGAAGCCGCCCAGAGTGGCTGGGGAAACCCAGCCAGATGGGCGTGGTACAAATAAATAATAATAATAATAATAATAATAATAATAATAATAATATATTATATATATATATATATATATATAATATAATATATAATATATTATTATTATTATTAAGCCTGTGGCCATCGCCATGTCTTGTGGCAGTGGATTTCGTAAGTTAATTACGGCTGTTTGAAGGAAGAGTTCCTTCTGGCAGTTCCTGAACCCAATGCCCAGAGGCTTCATCAGCTGACCCACGATGGTGTGTGTGTGTGTGTGTGTGAGAGAGAGAGAGAGAGAGAGAGAGAGAGGAGAGATCCCTACTCTCCACACCCTTCATAACTGCACCACACTTTTGACTTTTTCTCCTATTATTATTATTACATGGGGGAACAAAATTTTGGTTGCATTTTTGTCTACTTGAAGAAGCCAATAATTACCATGTGGTTAGGGAAGAGCAACGTGTCAGTGTCCTCTTATCCCCAGTGTAAATATGATATATCGGCAAAAGTCGGAAATTGAAAGATAACTATGGCACGTACACGGAAATTGATTTCAGATTTGAAATCAGCAGTGAAAGAACATATAAGAACAGTTGAAAAATCTCATGCAACCGAAGATGAAAAAAAACTTGTTCCCTATTATTATTATTATTATTATTATTATTATTCTACCGCCATATACCTGGAGGTCTCAGGGCAGTTCACAGAATAAAATCAAAATATAAAACCACAAAATACATAATCAAAATTTTAAAAACCCAATAGCAACCCCTGCCCAAAAAAACCCGCACCACATTTTATAAGGCCATAAGATGACAATCAAATCAACCAAAGGTCTCGTTAAAAAGGAACGTTTTTGCCTGGCACCTAAAAGTGTATAGCAAATGGATGATTCTTTTAAAACAACTCTCCTATCATGTTCTCTTCATGAAAGGACAAGCAGCTTCCTTTCCTCAGCAGTGCAGAGAGGAGATGTCTGGCAACAGCTTCCAACCACGTTAGAAACAGGAAAACATATCTTTGCAAACCGACTACCCTCATGATCTTGCAACTGTCCATATCTTGGAAAACATAGGAATCTGTCAGGAGCCTTAACAAACTACGGTTCCCATGATTCTTTGGGGGAAGCGACAGCCGTAGCTGGGGGGGGGGGGGGAAGGCTAGCCAGGTTTTTTGCCCCGAGTGAAGCCTCCAGGGGGCGTCATTGAGGCTCCATCATCCTTCTGCGCCGTCCACGGGCTTCTTAGAAGTCTCTGATTGGCCACGGTGGGAAGGATGCTGGAGTAGGTAGGCTGTTGGTGTGATCCGTCAAGGCTTTTAGGTGCTTATGTTCTGTGGCCGTGTGTGTGTGTGTGTGTGTGTGTGTGTGTGTGTGTGTGTGTTTGAATGCATGCTCCCACAAGAGGGCTACAGCCGAGCCCAGTGTCCCTTCATTTCCCTAAAATGATGTGCCAAATAATAATAATAATAATAATAATAATAATAATAATTTATTATTTGTACCCCGCCCATCTGGCTGGGTTTCCCCAGCCACTCTGGGTGGCTTCCATAAAGACCAAAAGTACACTAAGTACCTTGGTACTCAAACGCCTTGGTTCTCAAATGACGAAAACCTGGAAGTACCGTATTTTTCGCTCTATAAGACGCACCAGACCACAAGACGCACCTAGTTTTTGGAGGAGGAAAACAAGAAAAAAAATATTCTGAATCTCAGAAGCCAGAACAGCAAGAGGGATCGTTGCGCAGTGAAAGCAGCAATCCCTCTTGCTGTTCTGGCTTCTGGGATAGCTGCGCAGCCTGCATTCGCTCCATTAGACGCACACACATTCCCCCTTACTTTTTAGAAGGGAAAAAGTGAGCCTTATAGAGCAAAAAATACGGTAAGTGTTCCAGTTTTCAAACGTTTTCGGAAGCCGAACGTCCGATGCGGCTGTCGGCTATTGTTTCCAGAGCACCTGCACCAATCAGAAGCTGTGCCTTGGTTTTCGAACATTTCGGAAGTCAAACGGACTTCTGGAACGGATTAAGTTTGGCGTTTTTGTTTTTGCTATTTATTTTGCGTTTTTGTTTTTGAGGCTTTTTCGGTTCATTTGTTTTTGTGACTGTGTGGAACCCAGTTCAGTTACTGATTGATTGATTGTGTGACTACGGAAATGGATAAAAGCCCCCCCATCCAAACAGTGACTATCATCAGCACAAGTAATATTTTTTCCCCTTAATTTTTATCATCTACAATACTGTCTTATTTTATAGTGCAATACATTGATTATTGCTTTCATTTTATGGATCAATGGTCTTGCTAGATAGTAAAATTCACGTTAACTTGCAGTTTTAGGGGTTGTTTTCAAAAGTCTGGAACGGATTAATTCGTTTTGCATTACTGTCTAAGGGAAAGTGCACCTTGGTTTGGGAACGGACTTCCAGAACGGATTCAGTTTAAGAACCAAGGTACCACTCTATTCCGCTGCAGCCAGGAGAATAATCAGTTCATAAAATTGCACAATTGGAAGAGAACACAAGGCTCAGCTAGTCTGACCCCCTTGCAATGCGGAAATATTTTGCCCAATGTGGGGCTCAAACCCACAACCCTGAAATTAAGAACCTCATACTCTACTGATAGGGACGCGGGTGGCGCTGTGGGTTAAACCACAGAGCCTAGGACTTGCAGATCAGAAGGTCGGTGGTTTGAATCCCCGTGACAGGGTGAGCTCCCATTGCTCAGTCCCTGCTCCTGCCAACCTAGCAGTTTGAAAGCACGTCAAAGTGCAAGTAGATAAATAGGTACTGCTCCGGCGGGAAGGTAAACGGCGTTTCTGTGCGCTGCTCTGGTTCGCCAGAAGCGGCTTAGTCATGCTGGCCACATGACCCAGAAGCTGTACGCCGGCTCCCTCCGCCAGTAAAGTGAGATGAGCGCCGCAACCCCCGAGTCGGTCACGACTGGACCTAATGGTCAGGGGTCCCTTTACCTTTACCTTTACTCTACTGATGGAGCTATCTTCTTCAAAAGGTTGTGGTGTGAGTGTGTGTGTTGTGGTGCCTACAAAGGTTTTCCCCAGTTTGGAAATGTGCCTCTGCTCTCCATTCCCAAAGCTTGGAGACCCCTGGCTCAAGATTTTGCTGGGCGTGAGAAGACTATTTCTATGCCTTGACCCAGAGATGTGAATTCCCACGAGGAAATTCTCAGCATTTATTGGTCCATTAGCCCCAAGATGCCCCAGCCCTTTCTCGGAAGGCTTCCCTGCTTACGATAATCTCAGATCTAGTTTGCCTGGTTCTGAGGCCTGGGGAAAATCTTACGTGATGCACTTTTCATTTCGCACACCAAAGTTTTTGCCTGCCAGTTAAATTACTTCACAGCAAAGCAACAGCAAATAATGGCAATAATAATAAATTTCAACAAAAAAGAAAGAAACCCAAAACCTTCTAAAAGGTTGCTGCAACACCCACGTTGCATTTTGCAGATTGCCTGTGACCATCCCATCCACTTTTGCAACAGGGATGCTTTGCTCTGACAATTAATTCCTCTCCTCCTTTTGTGCAAAGTGCAAATGTTTGCACATTTCACGGCAGGGAGGGGACGCCTGCACTTCCCAGGCAAAACCAGTAGTTGCTAGTTTGGCCTCTTCTTTTTTTAAAAAAACAAAATCGCTCATCGGCAGCGAGGAAAATCTGGAGCAAGCTTGCTCCGGTCTTGCACGGCGTTTCGTCAGAGGTGGGGAGGCTTGAGAAAGCAGCCGCCTTTTGAAGGAGCTGTAATTTTGAGGTCGTTGTCACTCAGGGCTGTATCCGCCCCTCCTCTCTTGCAGACCTTGTGGGACACTCCTGCAAGCCTCAGTCCGCAGGCAATAAGGTGCAATGGCCAGTAATAGATGAGAAAGCAGCCAAACGGTTTGTGGGAGGGAGAACCGCGCCCAGAAAAAGCTCAGCCGGACTGGACATCATAGAAGGGGACTGGGAATAAGATCCCCCGTTTTTAGAGTTTAGCAGCAGGCATTCGAGGACAGGCAAATAGGTCCATTTTGGTTTCTCGTTTTCCCAACCTTCAGGTTTCCACATCAGTTTGAGATATTTTTTATTTTTAAAAATCATCCTGAAGACTCATCATTTTTAAGTGCGATTTTCCCTGAATACAGTGGTACCTCGGGTTACAGACGCTTCAGGTTACAGACGTTTCAGGTTACAGACTTCGCTAACCCAGAAATAGTACCTCGGGTTAAGAACTTTGCTTCAGGATGAGAACAGAAATTGCGCAGCGGCGGCGAAGCAGCAGCAGGAGGAGGCCCTATTAGCTAAAGTGGTGCTTCAGGTTAAGAACAGTTTCAGGTTAAGAACAGACCTTCAGAATGAATTAAGTTCTTAACCCGAGGTACCACTGTATTCTGTACACGATTTTGCCCGGTATATTCAATTTTGTGAAGCAACTTCCCCTAATATAATGCATTCTGAAATGCTGCTGTCACATGCATTCATAACCACATTTTACCCTAGTACAGTGGTACCTCGGGTTAAGTACTTAATTCGTTGCGGAGGTCCGTTCTTAACCTGAAGCACCACTTTAGCTAATGGGGCCTCCTGCTGCTGCTTCGCCGCCGCTGCACAATTTCTGTTCTCATCCTGAAGCAAAGTTCTTAACCTGAAGCACTATTTCTGGGTTAGCGGAGTCTGTAACCTGAAGCGTATGTAACCTGAAGCATTTGGAACCTGAAGCATATGTAACCTGTACGTGTACCACTGTACATGCACGTTTGCCAGAGACGCCATCTTCTCAGCTGATTGAGGGGCCCCAATGCGTGGCATCACGAGGAGACAGGGGGTGGAGCCAAACAGCCTGTAAACATTGGGGGAGGGCAGCCCCCTAAAAAAAAAAACAATTGGAGGGGGGCTGAAAGTGTCTTGGCCCCTAGGAGCTGGTGATTTGACTTTTGCACACTCCATCATTTCTCGCCAACATTACTTTCTCTGATCTGTGGTCTACACCGCTGAGCCTCTTGGGCTTGCCGATAGGAAGGTCAGCGCTTTGAATCCCCACGACGGAGTGAGCTCCCGTTGCTCTGTCCCAGCTCCTGCCAACCTAGCAGTTCGAAAGCACACCAGTGCAAGCAGATAAATAGGTACCACTGCAGCGGGAAGGTAAACGGTGTTTCCATGCGCTCTGGTTTCCTTCACGGTGTTCCGTTGCACCAGAAGCGGTTTAGTCCTGCTGGCCACATGACCCAGAAAGCTGTCTGTGGACAAACACCGGCTCCCTCAGCCTCAAAGCAAGATGAGCGCCACAATCCCATAGTTGCCCTTGACGCGACTTAACCATCCAGGGGTCCTTTACCTTTTACCTTTTTGCTTCTGTCGATGCAGCCTAGAATAGCATTAGGTCTTTTTTTTTGCTGCTGCACCACACTGTGGACTCATGTTCAGCTTGTGGTCCACCAAGACCCCCAGATCCTTTCCACATGTGCTACTGGCAAACCAGGTGTTATCGTCCCCCACTTACGTTTGTGCATCTGGTTCTTTCTGCCTAGAGTCCTATCGATGGTTCTGCTCTGCCTCCACAGTCCGAGGCAGTAATATTTCTTAGTATCAGTTGCTAGAAACTCCTTTCGAAGGAGGTGGAGTTGCGGGCTTCACAGCTCCAGCCACGCGTGATTGGGGGGATTCCCGGCCGCATCATCCCCTGGCCAGCCAGTCAGCTGGGTCTGGGGGTGTGGCCTACCCTATTTAAGGCAGGACGCGGCCAGGGATCTCCCTCTTTGCCGCCTGCCAGCTGTTCCTGCTTTTCCCACCTTCCCGACCTATAAGGTTTCGTTCCTTGACCTTGCTATGGACTTTGGTTGGTCACCATTGAGGGGCCTGGTAGGAATTTTTCCACTTGGCAAACTGGCACCAGCCACTTGGTTTTCGCCTACCTGGTAGCAAATCGTCACAACTTTCTGGGTATTGGCGGTTAGGCATTGGTCTTGTTCTGTAGTTGGAAGAGGGGAGGAAGCGCCATCACCTGCCCCGCATTTTGAAGGGTAGTCCGGTAAAGGATTCCGGGGGGCGTGGCCCTGTCCGAAGCCTGGGGAGGTGAGGGCCTAAGGCACGCCCCCTATTGGTGACCCCGGGGGAGTTCCTAGTTGATGTGCATCAGCAGGACTCCCCTTACTGGTGGTTAACCCTTCCTGGACTTCCAGCGGACTGGCTGGAGTCGGATATAGTCAGTTAGGACCAATGCCTGAGCCAATACCGCTCATCACCTGTAACCAATAAAGTTGTGGCCTTATTTAGCCCATTAACCTTAATAATTGTGTCATGTGTCTTTATTTCGACTGGGGGGGGCGGGAACTCGCCACGCAAAGCACAGGAGGCGAGAGAGCTTTTGTGCTCAAATCCTGCTTGCGTTTTCCCCTCAAACATCTGGTTGTGAGAAGAGGATGTTGGACTACATGGACCATTGGCCAGGGGGCTCTTCTTGTGAGCCAAACCCCAGTGCCTGTTGCCTCACATCCATTACTCCCTTCTGTTAGTAGAGGAATATATATTATGAAAATAGCCCGAAATAGCCTGCGCTGTTATACATATTAAATTATATAGGCAGCGGTAGGCATCGCGCCTCTTTGCTTTCATTGGATTCTTGTGCGTTGTGTCTACATTGTAATGAACACCTGTTATTTAATACTGAAATAAGTCAACTCCTTCACGCCAGGATTAGCAAAAGCATGCTAAATCGATTATATACCTTGTTGGGGGGCGGAGAGAGGAGGGTCGGCCTGAGCACCGTTAAATCAAATTAATCGCCAGAATGTAAACATATCTGAGGATCTCCCCTTCCATTTTCACTCTTAACTGGGTAGCAGAAGGATTTACGAGTTAAAGGAGAGTCGAAAGGGAGCCGGGGTGAAGGATTCCCAGCTCAAATAAACCTCCTGCCCGTTTCCTCATCCTGTAGATGTGCTACTGAGCTGGTTTCTGGATGCTTGTGAATATGGGTAATGTGGCAATTGACCAGCATCTGACTGGGGTGTTTGGAATGGTTTGAACATCATCTATCATCAATCATCATCACCATATTTATATTTATATTTATATTTATATTTATATTCATATTCATATTTATATACCACTAATATGCAAAATCCTTATGTAAAACACAGTAAGATCATTTTTTTAAAGAAAAGGGGAATGTATATACAACATATATACCCAAATAACAAAGGAATGCATCTGTAAAAACAGAGAAGCTTGTAATGAAACTGTGGATAACCAGCCTCATATAATCAACATAAAGGTAAAGATAAAGGGACCCCTGACCATTAGGTCCAGTCGTGGCCGACTCTGGGGTTGCGGCGTTCATCTCGCTTTACTGGCCAAGGGAGCCGGTGTACAGCTTCCAGGTCATGTGGCCAGCATGACTAAGCCGCTTCTGGCAAACCAGAGCAGCGCACGGAAACGCCGTTTACCTTCACGCCGGAGTGGTACCTATTTATCTACTTGCACTTTTGACGTGCTTTCGAACTGCTAGGTTGGCAGGAGCAGGGACCGAGCAACAGGAGCTCACCCCGTCGTGGGGATTCGAACTGCCAACCTTCTGATCAGCAAGTCCTAGGCTCTGTGGTTTAACCCACAGCGCCATCAACATACTTAAGTCTTAAATGTAGGGGTTAATACCATAGAGTAAGCTGTTCTGCCAGGCTTAGCTATGTCTGCTTCCCATCACCTTGGGAGGAACTAGGTAATCTGGCCTATTGTTATCTCCCAGTCTACCTAAGAAGCTCAGTACCTGAAGAGGTTTGAGCTAGTTGCTCCAGCTCAGACCGCATGGCTCTCCCAAGCCACTCTTGAGTTCCTATACCAACAATTAGGAACTTTCATTGCTTTGGAACTAAACTGAGTTTTACTGCCTGTGCGGTTTTTCTGACTGATACATGGAAAAGCACATGAACCTGACCTTTGAAAAGTTTGTAAGTAAACCATTTTTAACTTACTAAACATGTGGTCAAGGGGAAGTCGGAAACTTTGAAAAGAAACATTGCGAGGGCCATAGCAACATAGGAAGCTATTTTATATCGAGCCAAACAATTGATCCCTTCAGCTCTAGGCTGCCTGCATGGACTGGCCGTTGCTCTACCACCAAGCTAAGGTTCAGACAGAAGAATCTGGGAAGGCTGAAGTTGCTTGGTTTGATCAAGCATCTCTCTTCATTTGCAGGGAAACCAGAATGCTTATTTACAAAGCTATACTACCAACCTTACTGTATGCTTGTGAAATGTGGACCACTTATAAATGCCATCTCCAACTCCTTGAAAGATTCCATCAATGGTGTCTCTGACAATTTTTACACATCACCTGAGAAGACAGGTGAACTAATGCCAGTGTACTGGAAGAAGCAAAGATCACCCGTGTCGAAGCAATGATTCTTCAACATCAACTTCGTTGACTGGTCATGTTGTGCGGATGCCTGATGATCGTCTTCCAAAGCAACTACTCTATTCCGAACTTAAAAATGGAAAGTGTAATGCTGGTGGTCAACAAAAGAGGTTCAAAGACTCTCTCTAGGCAAATCTTTTTAAAAAATGTAGTATAAACACCGACAAATGGTAAACACTGGCCTGCGAGTGCTCCAATTGGAGAACAGCCTTGACCAAAGGTGTCATGGACTTTGAAAACGCTCAAACTCAGGACGAGAGGGAGAAACACACTAAGAGGAAGGCACATTTGGCAAACCCTCACCGTGATCAACTCCCACCCAGAAACCTATGTCTCCACTGCGGAAGGACATGTGGATCCAGAATTGGCCTCCACAGTCATTTACGGACTTGTTGTTAAAACCGTGTTTATGGAAGACAATCTTACTCGGCTACGAGGGATCGCCAAAGAAGAAGACTGAGCTGACAGACAACTTCCTATGTAACTTGAGGACCCCCAAGGCAGTGACAGCAGAACCCCTTGCAGTGCACTTCATGGCCACTAGAGGTCTTTGCCTTGGAGAGACCCAAAGTCAAGTTGGGGTGTGGTTAAGGAGAGGTACCAAGTTGGGACGTGAGCCATGGAGATGCTTGATTTCTCCCATAGTTTGCAGATAATTGCTTTAATAAGTGCCTGGGATGATTAAGTCCAGTTGTGGCCACCCTGACAGAACCACATGTGCTCAAGATGGTTGAGAAGTAAGGGGGGGATCTCTCTCTCTCTCCCCCTCTAACTGCCCCCAACGTATAGATACCTGGTAGCCAAAGAAAACAAAGTTTGCCCTGATCTGAATCCTAGGAGGCTGTACCTGCTCCCCCACGTGCATTTTGACATCTGACCCCACTTTGGTGAGAGTCGTAGTTTGGTGGTGAAGTAGCTGATGCCGTAGAACTAGAACTCCTTGCCCGAAATCCTGGAGTCACTGCCAGTCTGTAGTGATGTATGGAAGTGAGAGCTGGACCATAAGGAAGGCTGATCGCCGAAGAATTGATGCTTTTGAATTCTGGTGCTGGAGGAGACTCTTGAGAGTCCCATGGACTGCAAGAAGATCAAACCTCTCCATTCTGAAGGAAATCAGCCCTGAGTGCTCACTGGAAGGACAGATCGTGAAGCTGAGGCTCCAATACTTTGGCCACCTCATGAGAAGAGAAGGCTCCCTGGAAAAGACCCTGATGTTGGGAAAGATGGAGGGCACAAGGAGAAGGGGACGACAGAGGACGAGATGGTTGGATAGTGTTCTCGAAGCTACCAGCATGAGTTTGACCCAACTGTGGGAGGCAGTGGAAGACAGAAGTGCCTGGCGTGCTCTAGTCCATGGGGTGACAAAGAGTCGGACACGACTAAACGACTAAACAACAACAACTGCCAGTCTGAATAGATCTGTGGTCTTTAACTGGTCCAGACCCGAGACCCATCTCTGACTGCAACATGGGACCTGTCTCTGCGGACTTAACGACTACAAAACCCATGACGCAACAAGCAAATTGCACATATGAAAAGAGAAGGGAAAGGGAAAGGTCTGGGGTGGGAAACGTAACAGGGAAATGGATTTCCTGCAGGAATCTTACTGTCTGAGCTGGGAAAATGGACCATGGTGTAAAATTCCTCCAGGGAGCCTTACAACAAAATCCTGGCATTTGAGATGATGTGAATACTTGATGTGCCAGTAGCTTTTTCTGATTTTGTTCAAAGTTTATTGGTGTGTGCATTTGCACCTGTGCGCAGAGGGAGGGTGGAGTCGCGTTAAGAAAGTTGTTTTTATTGCTGTCAAGTAATTAAAGAATTTTTATTTGATTAATCACCAACCTCTTAATTAAATTGAATATGGTTGCATGCCACCAAAGCCTTAGTATACTGTAGGTGCATGGTAGCTTTTTGTTTATTAAACTTCAAGCTGTTGCTCAAAGTTAGACGGAAACGTCACTTTGGCATTAGTTCAGCGTGCCAAAAATAATCAAGCATGTTTTGCAATCACACCCCTCCTTGATAAAAATTGGCACAACAGTGATAAGGCCTTGATTTATCAGCTAAAGTTTTCGCGGATTGATTCACCAGCTGGCTCACTTAACCTTCGCAGTCCTGTGTCTGATGCTATAGCAGAAGCAGTCCCCCTTACAAAATGGTGCCCTAGACAGCAACCTTATGGCCGCTGGAGGGGAAGGGCTAAGCCTGCAACAATGGTGTCGCCTCCTTGTGGTCAGAGGCAGAACTACACGTGGAATCCATCACGTTGCTAAGGCCCACGCTCTATCAGCTCGGGGATTTCTGCTTCTGCAATCTCTGCCTCCCCTCTCTCGCCCTCTAAATTGGTTCTAGGGATTCCGCAAAGCTTCTGGAGCGGATCTGGGGAGGGCGCAAGGCATGTGTAGTAGGGGGAAAGGAGAGGGAGAAAGTCCCCTGGGAACCACTTGCACTGGTAGGTCACTGAATCCAGCCATCTGTAAGAGAGCAAGTTGATTCCACCCAACCTCACTTCCTTGAACTGGGATGGATGCTGAGCTTTCTGTTTCCTCTAGACACTGAAATTGTAGCAATAAATAGTATTGTATACTTCTTCTTCTTTGGCGATCACTCGTAGCCGAGTAAGAGTGTTTGAGGATCAGGACATTCACAGGGAAACCAAAATGCTTGTTTACAAAGCTATGTACTGCCAACCTTACTATATGCTTGTGAAACATGGACCACTTATAAATGCCCTCTCCAACTCCTCGAAAGAGTCCATCAACAGTGTCTCCGAAATATTTTACACATCACTTGGGAAGACAGGCGAACGAATATCAGTGTACTGGCAGAAGCAAAGATCACCAGTGTTGAAGCAATGATTCTTCAACATCAACTTCATTGGACTGGTCATGTTGTGCAGATGCCTGATGATCATCTTCCAAAGCAACTACTCTATTCCGAACTTAAAAATGGAAAGCGTAAAGCTGGTGATCAACAAAAGAGGTTTAAAGACTCTCTCAAGGCAAATCTTTAAAAATGTAGTATAAACACCGACAATTGGGAAACACTGGCCTGCGAGTGCTTCAGATGGAGAACAGCCTTGACCAAAGGTGTCATGGGCTTTGAAGACACTCAAACATAATACAGACCTGTCCAACAGGTTGATCGCGATCTACTGGCCGATCATGGGGCATCCCTGGTCAATCCTGGTTGATCTTGTGGAATAGTGGAAGCAGATCACAGGCTCTTGGGAGTCAGACATGCCTGGTTTAATGTATTTCTCCCAACTTGGAACTCAAGGCAGATGGATAGCCATCTGTCCTGGATGCTTGAGCTGAGATTCCTGCATTGGAGGGGGTTGGACTAGATGACTAGGACTAGGGAGTTGGACTAGGGAGAAAGGTTGTTTTCTGCTGCTCCAGAGAAGCGGACACGGAGCAATGGATCCAAACTACAAGAAAGAAGATTCCACCTAAACATTAGGAAGAACTTCCTGACAGTAAGAGCTGTTCGGCAGTGGAATTTGCTGCCAAGGAGTGTGGTGGAGTCTCCTTCTTTGGAGGTCTTTAAGCAGAGGCTTGACAACCATATGTCAGGAGTGCTCTGATGGTGTTTCCTGCTTGGCAGGGGGTTGGACCCGATGGCCCTTGTGGTCTCTTCCAACTCTATGATTCTATGATTCTATGACCCTTGGGGTCCCTTCCAACTCTACAGTTCTATGATTTTATTATTCTATGTTCGATCCACCAGTCCTCATGAACAGTGCATTGTGATTCTCCACCGCTTAAGGGTCACTGCGGCTGGAGCTGGCTATGTTTCACCTGGAGAACAGAAGACTGGGAGGTGATATGAGTGAGAGCCATCCAGCGGCGTAGCGTGGGTTGTCAGCACCCGGGGCAAGGCAAGTAATTTGCGCCCCCTAACCCGGGGCAATGCAAGTAATTTGCGCCCCTAACCCCTAACCTGCCGCCGCTGCCAGCTTCTTCTTGCTGCTGCCTGGTCTGGTCTGGTGTGGTTCTCTCCCGCGCTCAGCGCTGTGCTGGGCGGCCGCTGCACTGTCCCTCCCCCAGATAGTCCCTCGCTCTCTCTCCGCACCGCACGCCTGGCACCCACCCCCTCCACAGTGGGCGGCGACCCAGCGGCTCGGATCGGATTCGCACAGCCAGCACTGCAGTGAGAGAGAGTGAGTGAGCCAGGTAGGGGCAGAGAGCTGCGAGTGCGAGCACGCCCCCCCCAGATGTTGCACCCGGTGCGGCCGGCCCCCCCCCCCGCACCCCCCACGCTACGCCACTGGAGCCATCTTCAAATATCTGAAGAGCTTCTGTCATATGGAAGGCACCTATTTCCTGCTGCTACAAAGGGCAGGACCGGAACCAATGGATTCAAATGACACGAAGGAGATTCTGATTAAACATTAGGAAGAACTTTATGACTCCTGTACTGAGACAGGGTGTTGCTCCAGCTATCCCAGTGATGGCTCTACTGCCAAGCAGCAATTTTTGTGGTTTTAGATGGGTCTCTCAGTCCCAGCTTGAGAAGATGGGCGTTGAAACTGGTGTCGTCTGCATGCAAGCAAGATGCTCTAACCGCTACTCCAACCCCACCCCAGTTTGCAAGACTTGAACCAGGAGCATGCACCTCTGTTTTTGCAAAAGGATCTGTTTACTCCCCAACGGCTTTTTTTTTATTTATTCAAAATTATAACGACATATTATCCAAAAACATATCACCCTTGTTCCCCCCCCCATTTTTCCTCCCTCCCCCTCCCACACAAACCCCACCCCACCCCCACCCCGACTTCCCTCAGTTCCACTTTGATTTCTCTAAAAATGCTATTTTCTGCATGTTACGCAGTTGTATAGATCCTCAAACTATTTAGCTGATTATTATCAATAAAAAGTTTGTGAATGTTTATTCAAAACCAGCCAAGGAGTTCAGTTCACTTTGTTGTGTCTTCAGATACTTTGTGAAAGGTTCCCATTCATCCTTAAAGTCACAGTTATCCTTGTCCCGTAGCTTATATGTCAATTTTGCCAGTTCTGCATAGTCCATCAATTTTTTTTGCCATGATTCTTTAGTTGGGGTTTCTTCAGTCTTCCATCCTTGTGCTACCAGAACTCTCGCGGCCGTTGTCGCATACATGAAGATGTTTTTCAACTTTTTTGGCAGGTCTTTCCCTACAATCCCCAACAAAAATGCCCCGGGTTTTTTAACAAATGTTAAATGGGACATTTTCTTCAATTCGTTGTAAAATACCCAATGGCTATTTTAAGACCGTTGCTTTTGCACAATTGCTACCAATATTTCCCAGCGAAGTTGGGGGAAACGTGCGGTGGTGCAACAGTTAAAAGGCACCATGAGCTCTCTCCCCCTCCCCCTTCTTTTTGCAGCTGGCTCCAAAAAGGGGTTTGGAATAAACGCACTGGCAAATTGTGGAAGCTGGTGATGCGGTTGGGGGCGGGCAGAGAGCAGAAGGAATTTGCAAACACAGGTGTGCAGAGCCCTGCCAGGGCAGTGAATTTGGCACCATCCGAGATTCAAATCTGGTTTGAATCAAGAGTGCCTTTTGCAAAAAAAGAAAGAAAAAAAGAGAGAGGGAAAGAGGCTGTGGAGGAGGGATGAGTTCATTCTGCTGTGCCTGCAGCTGGGATCTTAGAGGGATGTTTATTGCTTTTGTGGTATGGCTTTCTATGAAAGAACCCAAACATATAAAAGAGCCCAGCGGGCTGACAGATGTCTGCCACCTTATCATCCTGGAAAATGGATCCAGGCCCAGTAACTGCCAACCTTCTTTCTCTTAAGGATGCTCCTTGCTCTTATATTAAGGTCGTAATGGTCTGGTTGCAGGAGATATCCTGCATTGGGCAGAAACCTCCAGGCAAGGTTCACAGCTCAGCGGTAGAGCATCTGTCTTGTGCACAGAATAATAATAATAATAATAATAATAATAATAATAAAATAATAATAATTTATACCCCGCCCTCCCCAGCCAAGAACGGGCTCAAGGCAGCTAACACCAGGTATAAAAACAATTGATTAAAATGCAACTTAAAAGCAAGATTAAAATACAACATTAAAATGCAGCCACACTGCAGATGGTGACAGCAGTCACAAAATTAAAAGATCCCTGCTTCTTGGGAGAAAAGCAATGACAAACCTAGACAGCATCTTAAAAAGCAGAGACATTACTTTGCCGACAAAGGTCCGTATAGTTAAAGCTACGGTATTCCCAGTAGTGATGTATGGAAGTAAGAGCTGGACCATAAAGAAGGCTGATCGCCGAAGAATTGATGCTTTTGAATTATGGTGCTGGAGGAGACTCTTGAGAGTCCCATGGACTGCAAGAAGATCCAACCTATCCATTCTGAAGGAAATCAGCCCTGAGTGCTCACTGGAAGGACAGATCCTGAAGCTGAGGCTCCAATACTTTGGCCACCTCATGAGAAGAGAAGATTCCCTGGAAAAGACCCTGAAATTGGGAAAGATGGAGGGCACAAGGAGAAGGGGACGGCAGAGGACGAGATAGTTGGACAGTGTTCTGGAAGCTACAAACATGAGTCTGACCAAACTGCGGGAGGCAGTGGAAGACAGGAGTGCCTGGCGTGCTCTGGTCAAGGGCGTCACGAAGAGTCGGACACGACTAAACGACTAAACAACAACAAAATGCAGCCTCATTTCAGTAGAAACTCAAATCAAAAACTTTTTGGGGGATGAAAACGTCAAGTCTTCACCAAGGCCAACCATCCAGACTGGTCCTACGTGGGCCAGAAAAAAGCCAGGGAAGTCCCCAAATAGGAGATCCATCACAGAAGGAGAAAGGAAAGAGGAAAGAGGGGAACGGGATCAAGTTGATTCCAAGCCAAAGGCCAAGCGGAACAACAAGCTCCCAGATTTCACCTCCAGTGGCTTCTCCAAATAAAGAGACCTGCCCCAAATCTATGGAAAGTCACAATACTGAGGGAGATTCATGCTAGAGGTTTATAAAATGGAAGACGCGGATAGACAAAGGTTTCTTCTCTCTTCTCTCCTCCTAGTACTGTTGGCAGTGGCAGACCTACATTTTGGGTGCCCTGGAGCTTGAACTGTTATAGGTGCCCCTTCACCACCAGCAATGAGTTCTGGGTCACCCCTGTTATCTTCTTCAACTGGGGTTGTTCATGACAGATCACATTTTATTTCATTTTTTAATTAACTACTACGTCTCAGATTTTGATTAAAATAGCTGTACTGGATTATCTCGCATGTCGAAGTCACTGATGTGAATAAATATTTTCTTTTTTTAAAAATAATTTTTTATTAAGTTTTCCGTAAAAGATTAAACAGAAAAACAGAAAAAAGAAATACACAAATACACATAAAAAAGAAATACACAAATACACAGTACATAATCCAAAGAAGAGAAAAAAAGAAACAAAACAATTAAAAACAATCACCTTTTCATTTCCGTGTTTAAATTTACTTATTTTCTGGACCTCCTCATACCTCCCTCTTTTGTATTCCAGTCCAAATTGTTTGTCCAGCAATTTCTTTTCCACTTTTTTAATCCCAATCTTTAATCTTTAATATAATATAGCATTAAAATTTTACCTCTTAAAATACCAAATTTCCATTTCCTTAAACTTCTTTAATCCTAATCTTTACTCTTAATCTCTTAATCTATCTATAACTTTAAATCCTGTACGGCTGGAAACCACTTATTTTCAATCCAACATCACTCTAGCATTCTTTAATTTTGCAATGTTTCTGTAGATAGTCTTTGAATTTCTTCCAATCTTCCTCCACCGACTCTTCTCCCTGGTCACGGATTCTACCAGTCATTTCCGCCAGTTCCATATAGTCCATCAGTTTCATCTGCCATTCCTCCAGCGTGGGAAGTTCTTGTGTCTTCCAATACTTTGCGATGAGTATTCTTGCTGCTGTTGTGGCATACATAAAGAAAGTTCTATCCTTTTTTATCACCATTTGGCCGACCATGCCCAAGAGAAAGGCCTCTGGTTTCTTAGGGTGAATAAATATTTTCTATGCCTTATAGTTTTTTTAGTTTGGGGGTTGAAAATTAGGGAAATGTTATATACAGTGGTACCTCGGAAGTCGAACGGAATCTGTTCCGGAAGTCCGTTCAACTTCCAAAAGGTTCAGAAACCAAGGTGCAGCTTCTGATTGGCTGCAGGAAACTCCTGCAGCCAATCGGAAGCCACGGAAGTCGCGTCAGACATTCAGGTTCCAAAGAACGTTCGCAAACCGGAACACTCACTTCCGGGTTTGCAGCGTTCAGGAGCCAAAACGTTCAACTGGCAAGGCATTTGACTTCCAAGGTACGACTGTACATGTATGATGCACTTTTAAAAGTAATTTTTAAAGAAATTTGGACTTAAGTCTCTTCTGGGGCCCCTCTGGGATTAGTGGCCCTGAAGCTGAAGCTTCATCAGTTTATAAAATATTTTTGCATCCTGCTGTGTCATGTAAAAATTATACCAAAGCAGTTTACAGCAATAAAGATGTAAAACCATATACCGTATTTTTCACTCTATAAGACGCACCAGACCACAAGACGCAGCTAGTTTTTGGAGGAGGAAAACAAGAGAAAAAATATTCTGAATCTCAGAAGCCAGAACAGCAAGAGGGATCGCTGTGCAGCGAAAGCAGCAATCCCTCTTGCTGTTCTGGGTTCTGGGATAGCTGCGCAGCCTGCATTCGCTCCATAAGACGCACACACATTTCCCCTTGCTTTTTAGGAGGGAAAAAGTGGGTCTTATAGAGCAAAAAATACGGTAATTAAAACCATTAAAAAGTTAAAAACAGACATCAGTTGACCATTATGAACAGCCTGCATAGGCTTTGTGTAAGAGAGAAGTTTTCAGCAGGTGTTTAAAAGTTGGCACAGAAGGTGCCCACTCAGTTTCTAGTGGCAGACCGTTCCACAGGACTGGGCCATGACACTAACAGCTCAGTTTCTCATTGTCGTCAAACGAGCCTCACCAACCTGGGGAATGACCGGGTGATCTCGATGACTGAGCTGGGATAGAAGCCCTAAAAGGCAGGGGACCCAAATATCTAACCGGGAGTCTTTCCTCATACTGGCCAGCCCAGGAGTTGCCAACATGCCAAATGCAGGTCCCAGTGCCCCCATTTCCCTCTGGGGCAACCAGGAAAGGTCTTCGCACATTCACAAGGCATGAGAAACTGTTTGCTCCTCATTCATAATTCTTTGGCTGCTCTGGGCCCCGTACTGGGAACCATGTAGTCATCTTGCATTCAGAGCAGGTGTCAGAGGCGGTCTGTGTTCCAAAGTTCTGCACCTGTAGGTGGAATGCTGTGCTACACTGCAGGCGGCAGTGGCGGAGGTAGGGAGATTTCTTTTGCAAATCTGCAAATAGCTCCTGGAATCATGCAAAGCTCACTCACCTGGGCATAATAACATTTATTATCCTCCACCAGCCATGGCCTTCTCAGTGATGGCTCCGACCTGGCGGAATGCTCTGTCCCAGGAGACCAGGGCCCTGCAGGATATAACTTTCTTCCGCAGGGCCTGCAAGACAGAGCTATTCCGCCTGGCTTTCAATTTGAACTTAGTGAGATCTTTTATTCCCCTTCCTTCCCTCCCCCTCCCCTTTTTATGAAGATTACCCGCTCTGGGATCCCACAGCTAATTCTCCCCTGGTCTCCTCACTGGCCCAAACAGGACTAATTTAGCCAGCTAGCCCTGGTGATCATCTAATGTTTATTGGATGGATTTCCCCCCAAATTGATTTTTGAATTCAGAATTTATTGTTATTTATGTTTTATACTGTATTTTATGCTGTTTTTTGTTGTATCAATTAAGTGTTTTAAATTTGTTGTTAGCCACAGTGAGCCTGGTTTTCTGAACCAGGAAGGGCGGGGTATAAATATAAAATTATTATTATTATTATTATTATTATTATTATTATTATTATTATTTCCACAAGAAGGCCAAACTCCCCTATCCCAACCAGGGTTTTCTTTTGTTATGCACACGAAGGGGTTTTTTTGTGGGTGAGTATTAGCGTTGAGTGAGTTTGTCAGCTTTGGTTTCTCTCCGTTTCTCATTTTCTTCCTTCCCCCTGAAAAACAGGCCTCCTCTTTCCATCCTGCCGAAAAACTGCTCTCTTACCATCACAACGTGGCTTACTGGCTGGAGGCTGACGTGGCACTTGAGCAGGACTCTGTGAGTTGGTGACCTGATGCAGGAAGACGTCAATGTTTTGGTGAAGCCAGGGCAACATGGAGAATGCAAATGGGGCACGGGGAGGAGAGGGAAAGCAGGAAAGCTAGAAAGCAAGGAGAAGGGTCCATGGTGGTTGGGCAGAGGTGTCCAACAAGCACAGGATGGGGGTGGCGCTGTGGCCTAAACCACTAAGCTTCTTGGACTTGCTGATCAGAAGGTCGGCGGTTCAAATCCCCACGACGGGCTGAGCTCCCGTTGCTCTGTCCCTGCTCCTGCCAACCTAGCAGTTCAAAAGCACGCCAGTGCAAGTAGATAAATAGGTACCGCTGTGGCAGGAGGGTAAATGGCGTTTCCATGCGCTCTGGTTTCCATCACGGTGTCCCGTTGCGCCAGAAGCGGTTTAGTCATGCTGGCCACATGACCCAGAAAGCTGTCTGCGGACAAACGCCGGCTCCATTGGCCTGAAAGCGAGATGAGCGCCGCAACCCCATAGTCACCTTTGAATGGACTTAACCGTCCAGGGATCCTTTACCTATGGCAGATATTCATATTGCACAGTTTAAAAGGACTGGATTCATAAAAACTGACTCTTTTTTAAAAAAAATAAAACTTTGTCAAGGTCCATAAGTGTAATTAAAACTTTACTTGCAGAACTCGCTTCAAAATAAAACAAAAACATCAAATGATACATCCAAACAGCTCTAAGGCATAGGCTCAGCATCTTGCAAAATATGAATTCCTGCCTGAGGCTGTTTGCACAGAAAGTTTCATTTACACATCCTTAATTCCACAGGGTCTGAGAAAAAGACGTCCTGCCACCACCTTCCCATGACTGAATTTGCAATTCTGGAAGGACAGATCCTGAAGCTGAGACTCCAAGACTTTGGCCACCTCATGAGAAGAGAAGACTCCCTGGAAAAGACCCTGATGTTGGGAAAGATGGAGGGCACAAGGAGAAGGGGACAGCAGAGGACGAGATGGTTGGACAGTGTTCTCGAAGCTACCAGCATGAGTTTGACCAAACTGTGGGAGGCCGTGGAAGACAGGAGTGCCTGGAGTGCTCTGGTCCAGGGGGTCACGAAGAGTCGGACACGACTAAACGACTAAACAACAACAACCTCTTGCGTGATCTAAGGTTAAACACTCATGTGTTAGCTAGCAGAAAACCATAGTACATTATCTACCCAATTAAAGCCCAAAGAGCCCTTTTTGCTCTTAATTTCTCTTTAATGGAATCTTCCAGTTAAACCCTTTAACCAATACACATAGCCACTACCATTTCAGTGTGAATTTAACCAGTAATACTTAACAGCTGTGCCACTACCGCTACACCAAAACGGTTCCCTTGAGGACAGTTTGTGTATGTCTTGGCGGTGCAGCAGGCTGGCTTGCCTCAGTCCACCAAAGGAAACGTGAGGTCCTCATATGGTCCGCAGATACGTCCCCTCCAGAAATATCATCAAGAAACAAAGGTCTTGCGAAAGGAGATTCAAAGCTGGCCCTTTCTCCTGGATACACCTGCAGGTCTTGGCTGAAACAGCCCCGAGGCCTGGCAAAGTTCCTTTGGAATGTTTTGGCTGAGCCCGGAACCCAGCGTGGTTTTTGTGGCAAGAGAACTTCGCATAATTTCCACCGAGGAAATCAGCCCTGAGTGCTCACTGGAAGGACAGATCCTGAAGCTGAGGCTCCAAGACTTTGGCCACCTTATGAGAAGAGAAGACTCCCTGGAAAAGACTTTCCCTGATGTTGGGAAAGATGGAGGGCACAAGGAGAAGGGGACGACAGAGGACGAGATGGTTGGACAGTGTTCTCGAAGCTACCAGCATGAGTTTGACCAAACTGCGGGAGGCAGTGGAAGACAGGAGTGCCTGGCGTGCTCTGGTCCAGGGGGTCACGAAGAGTCGGACACGACTAAACGACTAAACAACAACACAGGAGACAAGGCAGACCTTTAAGCACCCTGGTCCCAGACCCTAATTGATTGATTGATTGATTGATTGACTGACTGACTGACTGAGACATTTTATATAACACTTACTGTAATTTTAGTCATCTCTAAGCAAAGGATCAGTAAACTCCACAAATGCAGCACAATTTAGTGATATTATTTGATATGATTTTTCAGTCTGCCTTTTAAATATAATCCTTTTTCTCTCCTCTGTTTTCTGTATGCCTCCCATCCTATGTTTTTGTTGCTGTTTATTTCATAGAAAATGTTCAGTGTATTATATATACGTGTGTGTGCTGTTATTATTTTTAAAAGTCATATTTTTTCAGATAGCATTTGGAGGAGAGACCTGATTGCTGCTGCTATTAATATCTGTTTAGTGATATATATATATATATATATATATATATATATATATATATATATATAAAAATGGGGTTGTGTTTTCATGAATGAATGTTTTAAAATGCAGTCTTCCTTCTGCTGTCATTGGTGGCAACTGGGGGAGGGGCAGATGACTTTGAGAAAGACTGGATCCCTTTGAATCCAGTTTGGGACTCGGTTTGTCATTTAACTCTCATTTGCTTTGCATTTACTTACTTAAGCCCAGACTGTTGTTGTTGTAATAATTATTTTTTACAATCTTGAATTTATTTTGTGCTTGTTAAACTGTTGATTTTTTCACCATTTGTGAATTTACTGACGTGCTCTGTATTTCGTACATCTGCATATTAGTATTTTGGTGTTTTGAACGTTCACTGTAAGCCGTTTCTGGCACAGCATACTGTGGGAAAGTAGCGTGTGAGTAAACTCAATCCATCAATCAGAGGCCTAGCGTTTAAATTTTGTTTTGAGAAATTCAAACGAGGTGGGTTTGCATCAAAATGCGAGCCAAACTTCTGCCCCAACGCTCTTTCTGAGACATTGAGGATTTTAAATGGCGGGTCATCTCTCAAGCTAGGAGACTTTGAGCTGCAAATTGTTGTCCCCTGAATAATCGCAGCTGCATGATTTATTCCGTCCGCAGTGCTCTAAATGCTGACTTATTTTTGATTCACATGCCAGCCCCTAAGCTAGGAAGACCTAAAAGACTCTTGCTGTCTTTCATCCCTGCGCTGATGCCCCAGGAAAGGTCTCAGTAGCCCCAGATGTGGGGTGGCAATGGAAGCAAGCACCAACACATTTACGACATTATCCCAGTCATCAGGAGTATGTGAACTAATGGAAAAATCTCAGTGCCAGATTTACATATAAACTTAACAAGCTATAGCTTAGGGCCCCACTCTCTTGGGCCCCCCCCAAAAAAATCTAGAGGGGAAAAAACCCTGGATGTAAATTTCCAAAATATAAGATAAAAAACTAATAAAATAAAACCTACATAGAGCAACAGTGTTTTGTGTTGTGTAGGCTCCTATGATGTAAGTCATGGGCCCCGCCTGCTAGCCTGCTCCCTCAAATATCACTGGTTTGCTCATATACAGTGGTACCTCAGGTTACAGACTCCGCTAACCCAGAAATAGTACCTCGGGTTAAGAACTTTGCTTCAGGATGAGAACAGAAATCATTCGGCCGCGGCGCAGTGGCAACAGGAGGCCCCATTAGCTAAAGTGGTACCTCAAGTTAACAATAGTTTCAGGTTAAGAACAGACCTCCGGAACGAATTAAGTTCTTAACCCGAGGTACCACTGTATAGGGTGCCTACATTCTGCATGGACTGGTTGCATGGCTTGAGATACCTATTAGGTCCATAAATGACCATAGAGCATATATTCAACACAAAAAACAGCGACAATTTGTTGTTGACAAAGGACAGCTGGACATATAAAGGCTTTCAACTTTTTTCCTTTTTTAAAGGGAAATTCCCCTATTCCGAATAGGATTCCTCGCAAGAAAAGGGAAAAGTTGACGGCTATGTTTAATAAAGGGCCCCATTGCCTTCAGTAGCTTCAAGGTAAAGGTACCCCTGCCCGTACGGGCCAGTCTTGCCAGACTCTAGGGTTGTGCGCTCATCTCACTTAAGAGGCCAGGAGCCGGTGCCGTCCGAAGACACTTCTGGGTCACGTGGCCAGCATGACGAAGCTGCACTGGTGAGCCAGCACGAGTGCCGCACATGGAAACGCCGTTTACCTTCCCGCTATAAAGCGGTACCTATTTATCTACTTGCACTTAGGGGTGCTTTTGAACTGCTGGGTGGGCAGGAGCTGGGACCGAACAACGGGAGCTCACCCGGCCGTGGGGATTCGAACCGCCGATCTTACGATCAGCAAGTCCTAGGCACTGAGGTTTTACCCACAGCACCACCCGCGTCCCAGTAGCTTAGGGCCTCATCAAACCTCAGTCTGGCCCTGAAACATCTCATTGATTGTTTCCTAGCTGCTTCATTCATGTACACACCCAACTTGTAGCCTTTATTTTTCCCACCCCGTGTAAAGTTGTTGGGTGGGCATCCCTGGAGGAAGGTGTTGCCAGTCTCATGGGGAGACTGGGCTGAGCTCGGCTGCTGCTCAGGTACTGACATGAAGGGGTTTGTTGTGTGAGGTCCCCAAACTTATCTGCCTTGTGAGTCTGGGTGTGGAGGAGGAATCGGAGAACACACGCAAAGGCGACGTCAGGAGGTGCGTAACTGCCGAGGAGCCAAAGTCAACACACGCTCCCTTCCATCCTGATTAGTGCTTAGCGCCAAATAGCCTACGTAAGCTTGCCAGAATCAGAACGCAGATCCTTCTGAGGCTGGCACAATTTGGATTTATCGGATAAACAGCCGTAGCTTAAGCCGGTCATCATGTCTCAATTGGTCGTTAATTCTTTCTCGAGAATTCAGGAGCCAAAAAGGACTCGTGTGTAATTTATTCCCCTGTCACCTCTTTTCTTTCTTTCTTTTTCTAAAGGAAAGGAAATATCCAAGCGCCCATTTAATTATTTCTGCAAATGTAAAAAGTTGTGAATCAAATGCACCAGTATTGGAAATCTTAGCAAAGGTGGGATATAAATTAATGGGACTGGGCTTCCGATTTGCGCATGCATGAAAATTGCGCTCATAGGGTCATTTTATGCGCTCCCATTTATTCTGATAAAGTAGCTGAAATACAGCATTGTGTTTCAGCATTTTAATGCATATTTCCCCCATGGTGTTAATGTTATTACCTTTCCCAAGTCTTTGGATGGGGTGGACTAAAATATGGACGATGAAAGAGAAGAGTTTCAGCCCACGAAAGAGGGGGCACAGGAGCCTCTTGAAACCATTGCTTTCAATAATAAAAAATGAACAGGAATTATAGTTTCCAGTCTTGCTGTGCAGCTTTATATATGTCTACTCATAAGCAAGACCTGCTGTATTCAGTTGAAGTTGCTCACTAACAGAGGCACCTCACAAAATAATATGCAAACTGAAACGCAGCCCCTTTTCAAAATTCACACTTCTCCAAATTTGCAATGCTGCTCTCCATCCAGGTAACGTGTAAAAAAATGTGCTATGTGTGCATACAAATGCGTATCTGTAAGTGAAAATAACATGCAAGGATGCATTGTTGTTGTTTAGTCGTTTGGTCATGTCCGACTCTTCGTGACCCCCTGGACCAGAGCACGCCAGGCACTCCTGTCTTCCACTGCCTCCCACAGTTTGGTCAAACTCATGCTGGTAGCTTCAAGAATACTATCCCTCTATCTCGTCCTCTGCCATCCCCTTCTCCTTGTGCCCTTCATCTTTCCCAACATCAGGGTCTTTTCCAGGGAGTCTTCTCTTCTCATGAGGTGGCCAAAGTCTTGGAGCCTCAGCTTCAGGATCTGTCCTTCCAGTGAGCACTCAGGGCTGATTTCCTTCAGAATGGAGAGGTTTGATCTTCTTGCAGTCCATGGGACTCTCAAGAGTCTCCTCCAGCACCATAATTCAAAAGCATCAATTCTTCAGCGATCAGCCTTCTTTATGGTCCAGCTTTCACTTCCATACATCACTACTGGGAAAACCATGGCTTTAACTATATGGACCTCTGTTGGCAAGGTGATGTCTCTACTTTTTAAGATGCTGTCTAGGTTTGTCATTGCTTTTCTCCCAAGAAGCAGGCGTCTTTTAATTTCGTGACTGCTGTCACCATCTGCAGTGATCATGGAGCCCAATAAAATAAAGTCTCTCACTGCCTCCATTTCTTCTCCTTCTATTTGCCAGGAGGTGATGGGACCAGTGGCCATGATCTTCATTATTTTGATGTTGAGCTTCAGACCATATTTTGCGCTCTCCTCTTTCACCCTCATTAAAAGGTTCTTTAATTCCTCCTCACTTTCTGCCATCAAGGTTGTGTCGTCTGCATATCTGAGGTTGTTGATATTTCTTCTGGCAATCTTAATTCCAGCTAGGGATTCATCCAGCCCAGCCTTTCACATGATAAATACTGCATATATGTTAAATAAGCAGGGAGACAATATACAGCCTTGTCGTACTCCTTTCCCAATATTGAACCAATCAGTTGTTCCATATCCAGTTCTAACTCTAGCTTCTTGTCCCACATAGAGATTTCTCAGGAGACAGATGAGGTGATCAGGCACTCCCATTTCTTTAAGAACTTGCCATAGTTTGCTGTGGATGTATTGTATTAGGGGATATATATTTTTTGCCAAAATGTGTACATTATTCAAACAAACGGGTCCATTTGAAGAAATTTGCACCAAAATGCTGGTGAAT
The DNA here is from genome assembly GCF_964106645.2 of Podarcis pityusensis. NCBI lineage: Eukaryota > Metazoa > Chordata > Lepidosauria > Squamata > Lacertidae > Podarcis > Podarcis pityusensis. The sequence goes on from NC_138028.1 coordinate 5,292,446, forward strand.
TTTCACGAAGATTTTTGAGAAACGTTTGTGATGTGGAGAAGTGAATAGCTGAAAAATGAGAAACTGAGAGAAACAGAAAATTGAAAGAGCAGTTGCTCCTGAGCAGGAAATTGTAAGAGAGGTCTCCCTGTGTTTAACCCCACTTGCTCAGACAACAAGGTCTTCCTCGGCATTTTGGCTCAGACTTTTGATTTCTTCAGCCCTAACAGCATGAAAGGTTTCTGCAAGCTGGATGGAAAACAGAGAAGTTTCAGGCAGCAGAGTGCCAGTTGAGTCTCCCATTGAAATTGACAGCAAATAAAAGCCAATGCGAATCACATAGGACTAAGCGAGCTCCAAATCGGGAACAAAACAAATGCACTTCCAGCGAATCAGCAACCAAACCAAATTATATTTTAATGGCAAAAGCGTGTGGATTAATGAAGGGCTTTTTATTCTTGCACACTCCTGTTGTGTGACCCTTGGGCAAGGTGATGACTTCTATTTTTAACGATGGATCATTATGATATCTATGCTATGCATATGTAAGCTATAGAAGCTGTGATATATTGCTAGTAAAAGGTATAGGGACCCCTGACCATTAGGTCCGGTCACAGACGACTCTGGGGTTGCAGTGCTCATCTCGCTTTATTGGCCGAGGGAGCCAGCGTACAGCTTCCGGGTCATGTGGCCAGCATGACTAAGCCGCTTCTGGCGAACCAGAGCAGCGCACGGAAATGCCGTTTACCTTCCTGCCGGAGCGGTACCTATTTATCTACTTGCACTTTGACGTGCTTTCGAACTGCTAGATTGGCAGGAGCAGGGACCGAGCAATGGGACCTCACCCCGTCGCGAGGATTCGAACCACCGATCTTCTGATCGGCAAGTCCTAGGCTCTGTGGTTTAACCCACAGTGCTGCCCACGTCCCATATTGCTAGTAGCAGTGTTCTTAATTTTCAGCAACAAAATAATAATAATACTTATTGCTTCCTCACTTGCCACATGAAAGTATTTGGGCTCATGTTCAGATCTTTGTGAACCTAAGTGTGCACAGAACAAGTTATTAAACTGTTTAACATGCATATATGGACTGTCCTTAAGGGCAGGGGGATGTTAACTCTTGCCCTCCCAGGCTCCTTCTGCAAGATCTTGTAACTGAGCCAGCTTTCTTTTAGTTCAGCCACAAGAGAAGGGATTTGTACAGTATGTAGCTAGTTTAAGACATAGCTGTCAAGCGTCCCTTATTTGGAGGGACAGTCCCTTATTCCAGAGCCATGTCCCGCTGCTGTCCCTTATTGATGGATGATCTTTGGGGTGCCTCTACAATTCCGTAAGAGGCATTGGGAGAACGGCAAATGATGGTGTTCATTGGCTTCCGTTGCCAAATCCTCTGTCTCCCTCTTCCCTGGCGTTTAGGCTGAGGGTTAATCCAGCCTGGGGCTTAAACCTTAAGCGCCTTATGTTTTGACGCATTCGCCGCACAGAATCAAGTCACAGATGATGCATTTCCCCCCCGCAAATGACAAAAACCATTCCAGGATGGTGAGCGGACATTGCTGTAGGCCCTGACACATTTGCTTTGGCGTGGCCCATTATTTCACCAAGTTGGCCGTGTGACAATCCAGCGTTGTTAATGGGATTTAGGCAGAGTTCTGTGCAGCTTGTGCCACCCATTTGCAAAGGTCCCAGCTTTTGCAAGGCACACTTCCTTTCCTCTCCCTCCTTTTGCTTTTTTTTTTGAGGGGGTGGGACAGGTTGGCTGTGCAATTTCTTAGGCATGCCAACCCAGGGCAGTCTGAAGTATATCCGGCGCCGTGGTGCAAAGATCCTTACCATTTCCCAGAGTTGCTGACCTTTTTACAGCCCTGCTGGCAGCTTTGCGGGGCTGGAGGAGGCAGGCAGCGGCTGGAGGACGGCTCCTCCGGCAGGGAAGAGGCAGAGGCTCCGGGCACAGTGCTGCTTCAGTGAGGCGGGCGAGGATAATAATAATAATAACAATTTATTATTTGTACCCCGCCCATCTGGCTGGGTTTCCCCAGCCACTCTGGGCGGCTTCCACAGAGACCAAAAATACACTAAAATGTCACACGTTAAAAACTTCCCTGAACAGGGCTGCCTTAAGATGTCTTCTGAATGTCAGGTAGTTGTTTATCGCTTTGACATCTGCTGGGAGGGCCTTCCATAGGGCGGGTGCCACTACCGAGAAGGCCCTCTGCCTGGTTCCCTGTAGCTTTGCTTCTCGCACTGAGGGAACCACCAGAAGGCCATCGGCGCTGGACCTCAGTGTCAGGGCAGAATGATGGGGGTGGAGACGCTCCTTCAGGTATACAGGACCGAGGCCGTTTAGGGCTTTAAAGGTCCACACCAACACTTTGAATTCTGCTCAGAAACATACTGGGAGCCAATGCAGGTCTTTCAAGACCGGTGTTATGTGGTCCCGGTGGCCACTCCTATTCACCAGTCTAGCTGCCGCATTCTGGATTAGTTGTAGTTTCTGGGTCACCTTCAAAGGTAGCCAGGATGTTGAGCTGATGCTAGGAGGCACTGTGTCCAGCCTCCGCCTCTTCCCTGGCACCTGTGCCGCGGTGGCCAGGGCAGGCAGAGGCTCCGGGCGCGGCATTGCTTCGGCGTGGCATGGCGGAGGCGGGCGAGGGCAGCGAGCTGATGCAAGGAGGCGCCACGTCCAGCCTCCGCCTCTTCCCTGGCGACCTGCGGAACTTGGCGCCCTGGCGTCCCACACCACTTGCCTCTATGGGCAAGACGCCCCTGTGCCAACCCTTTCACACTGGCGAGACCCCTGATTCTATCACAGCCGGGGGGCGAGAGGCTATTGGACTTTTCCAACCCACTGGTAGCACCTGTTGCATTTCTGCCTTCTGTGCAGTTCTGAAGAAGGCGACACAAAGAAGAAGAAGGCTGGGTCTCCTGTGTGGGGCAAGTCCTCTCTGGAATGATAAAACCTCACCGTGTATGGTTAGCAGTGGTACACCTTGGGTCAGGGTTGGCATCGGGACCTGGCAACCTCAGGCAGTTCCTAGGGCCCACAGCCCCTGCTCTTAACTGTTCTGAGGCTCCCTTATTCATGCTTTCTGACTTGGCTTTCTGACCATATAATACCAGTCTTGAAAGACCTACACTGGCTGCCAGTACGTTTCCGAGCACAATTCAAAGTGTTGGTGCTGACCTTTAAAGCCCTAAACAGCCTCGGTCCAGTATACCTGAAGGAGCATCTCCACCCCCATCGTTCTGTCCAGATGCTGAGGTCCAGTGCCAAGGGCCTTCTGGCAGTTCCCTCATTGCGAGAAGCAAAGCTACAGGGAACCAGGCAGAGGGCCTTCTTGGTGGTGGCACCTGCCCTGTGGAATGCCCTCCCACCAGATGTCAAAGAGAAAAACAACTGCCAAACTTTTAGAAGACATCTGAAGGCAGTCCTGTTCAGGGAAGCTTATAATGTTTAATAGGTTATTGTATTTTAGTGTTTTGTTGGAAGCCACCCAGAGTGGCTAGGAAACCCAGCCAGATGGGGCTGAGAGAATGGCTGCTTCTTGAAAACACTGACGTGTTGGATCTAGAAGGTTTCAATAATGTATTCGGTTGGCATGCATACTTGTGGTACGATAAGGTAAAAGCACATAAAGCGTTTAAAAATCATATTGTTAGAAAAGCATTGTTTAATGTCTGGATAAGATATAAGGATTTGCTAGAAAAGAAAACCCCAAGATGGTTGTCACCAATGGAAGCGAAGGCACAGAAAAAACTCAATATGGAGGCCAAATGGCCGAAATATTGGGAAATTCTGGAACAAGATGGAGACAGATTAAAATTGCAGAGCTTTGAAAAATTGAAAAACAGAGTGCGAGATTGGCTCCATTATTATCAAATAATGGAGGCATACAATCTGGACAAAAAAGTTGGCTTCCAGGTGGAAAAATCAAAATTGGAAACAGAATTGTTAGATCCAAAAATCAAGAACTTGTCAAGAATGTATAACTTGCTGTTGAAATGGAATACTCAGGATGAAATGGTGAAATCAGCTATGATTAAATGGGCACAAGATGTTGGACATAACATAATGATGGCTGACTGGGAACAGTTATGGACCACAGGTATAAAATTCATGCCATGTAATGTCCTAAGAGAAAATTTAATGAAAATGATTTATAGGTGGTACATGGCACCAGTCAAGCTTGCAAAAATTTATCATTTGCCAGACAATAAATGTTGGAAATGTAATGAGACTGAAGGTACATTCTTTCACCTCTGGTGGACATGCCCAAAGATTAAGACATTCTGGGAGATGATCTATAACGAAATGAAAAAGGTATTTAAATATACCTTTCTGAAGAAACCAGAGGCCTTTCTTCTGGGCATGGTTGGCCAATTGGTGTCAAAGGATAGAACTTTTTTTATGTATGCAACAACAGCAGCAAGAATACTCATCGCGAAGTATTGGAAGACACAAGATTTACCCACCCGGGAAGAATGGGAGATGAAGTTGATGGACTATATGGAATTGGCGGAAATGACTGGCAGAATCCAAGACCAGGGAGAAGAGTCGGTGGAAGAAGACTGGAAAAAGTTTAAAGTCTATTTACAGAAATACTGTAAAATTAATGAATGTTAGAAAAATGTTGGAATGAAGTTATATGGCTTTAGTAGAAATGTTATACGGAATTAAGTATAAATAGATTAATAGAGTATTAAAGGGAAAAATAAGGTTAGAATGTGTTAAGATAATTAAAGGATAGAAAGCAGAGGAAGATGGAAAGGAATTGCTGAAACAATTAACAGAAGTGGAATACAAAAAGGGAGGTGTGAGGAGGTCATTGAAATAAGTGAATGAAAGATAAGATATTGAAACTGTTTGCTGTGTTTTAAACTGTTTTTGTTTTGTTTTGTTAGTTTAATGTGTTAGTGTTATGTACTGTTTTTGTATTGTATTGTATTGTTTATTTTTTTGTAGTGTTTAAATTGTTGGGAAAGTAATAAATATTATTTTTTTTAAAAAAAAAAGAATGGGCGGGGTATAAATAATAAATTATTATTATTATTATTATTATTATTATTATTATTATTATTGGCTCTCTGAGCAGTGGCAAATGGTTTGATCTATTATGATTATTCCATTTGACTTCCAAGATACGTCTGTACAATAAATTTGGTATTAAGGGGCATTGTCAGATCAGTGGAGGACTCTCCCTTCTTCTGATAGGAAATGCTCTGCAGGGGGGATGGACAAAAATGGGGGGTCGAGGAGGGTCAGTTGCAGCGAGGGGAGTGAGAAATGTTCCTATTTTCATCTGAGGAATGTTGGAGGGTATGCCCCTGTTTGCTTTGAGGCTTAAAACACACAGAGACACAAAAAGAGGAACTCACTTGTCTGGTGTGAAGCCTTCTGTCCCTCCCTGTGTGGTTGGGGGGCAGCGCAGGGGGAGGGGGTCACAGAAGAGGGAGACTCCGAAGCCAACACTTTGCGCTGCCCCCTGGGCTTCTGGCAAGATCAAAGCGCCAAGCCACTCTCCGTAAAACCAGAGGGGGAGCCTGAGAGGAACAAAGGCAAGGTTTAGAGAGATAAACATCACCCTCTCCACTGTGACATCTCATCCACATAAGATCTGGAGAAGTTCACCGCACAGTTCATGCCACAGAACTACAAAAGAGCGCGGCTTTGAGGATCATTCAGTCAACCTTGCGCTGTGTCCTGACGCAATACCAGAAAATTTGTCTCTTTGGCTAAATGGCTCTCATTCCCCCAGCTCCCCATACAAACAATCTTTCTGAAAACAGGAGGACTTTAAAATGTACGAATGAAGAAGCAAGATATAGACTAAGCAATAGTTAGTGAGATAGATGATAGATGATAGATGATAGAAAGAGATAGATAGATGATTGATAGATAGATAGATGATGATAGATAGATAGATAGATAGATAGATAGATAGATGATAGATAGATAGATAGATAGATATGATTGATGCTAAATCGCAAATTTGAAAGCAGTCGAGGCACAAGCTCTGGAAGTTTCTCTCTTTTTAGTTTTTTTATTTATACTTTTCAAATTTATACATTTCATTCGTTTTACAATCAATTTAACATTTCAAAATTTGACTTCCTTCCCCCTCTTTCTGCAGCTCCTTGAATATTTATATATATATCTTTAAAAAGGTAAAGGTAAAGGACCCCTGACAGTTAAGTCCAGTCACAGACGACTCTGGGCTTGCGGCGCTCATCTCACTTTACAGGCTGAGGGAGCTGGCATTTGTCCACAGACAATTTTTCTGGGTCATGTAGCCAGCATGACTAAGCCGCTTCTGGCGCAACAGAACACCAAAACCAGAGCAGCGCATGGAAACACCGTTTACCTTCCCGCTGCAGCGGTACCTATTTATCTACTTGCACTTTGATGTGCTTTTGAACTGCTAGGTTGGCAGGAGCAGGGACAGAGCAACGGGAGCTCACCCCGTCGCGGGGATTCGAACCACTGACCATCTGATCGCCAAGCCCAAGAGGCTCAGTGGTTTAGACCACAGCACCACCCGCCTCCCTTTTTTAATATCTTCTGCATATCCAAATTCATTTAACTTACTCATTTAATTATGTACTGTAAATAAATACTCTTACGAAACTGCAAGTTATTACAATAATCCTGCTAATGTTTTTTATCTGTTTACAATTTATTTGTAACTATTCAATAAACCATTTCCATTCTTTTATAAAAAGTTTGTTATCTTGATTGCTTATTCTTCTGGTAAGTTTCTCCATTTCTGCATATTCCCTAAGTTTTTGTATCCATCCTTCCTTTACTGGGACTTCTGCTTCTTTCCATTTTGGGGCAAGTAACATTCTTGCTGCCGTAGTGGCATACATAAATAAATTTCTATACAATTTAGGTAGTTCTGTCCCTATAATTCCCAAAAGAAAAGTTTCTGTGTTTGTTTGTTTTTAATAAAATTTATTTTGAACATCCTTTTCAATTCATTATATATCATTTCCCTGGAAGCTTTAAGCTTACTACAAGACCACCACATATGATACAAAAGAACCTTCTATCTCTTTACATTTCCAGCATACAGTACCTGGAAGTTTCTCTCTTGTTCACTCAGTCCTGAAGCAAAGGGAGAAAATGTAATCAAGGGCGTGCCTCTGAGCATGTGCAGAGTATGGGCTTAATTTAAGGAGGAAATCTGTGACATAAGGACACAGGGCAAAGCAGCAACTGGTACCCATTTTATACCAGCCATGACGTCCTGACAACGAATCCAGAGGACTGTCATTTGGAGAGGACGTGGAGAATTTGATGTTAACAAAACCACCGCTAACTACCAGCCCCCATCAGCAAGTCTAGCTGCCACCTTCTGGGCCAGCTGTGGATTCCAGGCCGTATTCAAGAGGCTGCCATACAGTGGTACCTTGGTTCTCAAACTTAAACTGTTCCGGAAGTCCGTTCCAAAACCAAAGCGTTCCAAAACCAAGGCACGCTTTCCCATAGAAAGTAATGCAAAATGGATTAATCCGTTCCAGTCTTTTAAAAACAACCCCTAAAACAGCAATTTAACATGAATTTTACTATCTAACGAGATCACTGATCCATAAAATGAAAGCAATAATCAATGTACTGTACTATCAAATAAATAAGACAGTATTGTGGATGATAAAAATTAAAATTTAATTTTTTTTCTTCCCTGCACTGATGATAGTCATTGTTTGGATGGGGGGCCTTTATCCATTTCCACAGTCACACAATCAATCCATCAGTAACTGAACTGGGTTCCACACAGTCACAATAACAAATGAACCGAAAAAGCCTCAAAAACAAAAACGCAAAATAAGTAGCAAAAACAAAAGCGCCAAACTTAATCTGCTCTGGAAGTCTGTTTGACTTCCGAAATGTTTGAAAACCAAGGCACAGCTTCTGATTGGTGCAGGTGCCCCAGAAACAATAGCCAACAGTTGCATCAAATGTTCGGCTTCCAAAAACCATTCGAAAACTGAAACACTTCCGGGTTTTCGGTGTTTGATAACCAAACCAATGCACACTGACAATTGGGAAACACTGGCCTGCGAGCGCTCCAGTTGGAGAACAGCCTTTACCAAAGGTGTCATGAACTTTGAAGACACTCGAACTCAGGACGCAAGGGAGAAATGTGCTAAGAGGAAGGCACGCTTGGCAAATCCACACCGTGATCAACTTCCACCCGGAAACCAATGTCCCCACTGTGGAAGGACGTGTGGATCCAGAATTGGCCTCCACAGTCACTTATGGACTCATTGTTAAAACCGTGTTTATGGAAGACAATCTTACTCGGCTACGAGGGATCGCCAAAGAGAAAAGAGTATATATATGTTGGTTGTGGGGAGAGCTTAAGCCCCACAATGTCCCTTCTAGATTTCATCCAAGACTTGGAAGGAACTGGAGTTATTTCCATGCGTCCGCCAAGGAGCAGCAGCCAGCTTTTCGTTCACATTTTTTATTTAATCCCGCTGGCTTTGAATTCCTCGGCCAGTCTATATGAAGATTAGGAGCTCGCTGGGAGCGATGGAGAATTAAATGCGTTTAGGGGGAATTTAATCCTTTGTAAAAGGGTTTTGTTCACAGCATTCTTTCCTGTCTACAGCAACAAGTCTTCCTTCCTTGAACTTAGATGGCCCAGACACATCGGAGCAAAGCATTTCAGTGGATCTTTCTTTACTTTTGTCTTTTTAAAAAAAGAAAAAGAGAGAAAATATATGATTACCCTTAAAAGGAAAAGGGGGGGGGGGAGAAGCCCTCCTGTTCCATAGCATGGGAAAAGGTCAACTGTAGAGAACATTCTTAGGATGTAAAGAAATATCCACCGCCCACAAGCATTTATAGTTTAAAAGGATTTGAGGCTGCAAGCTTGGGAAACACCTGGGAAAGAAACAGCATTTTGAACGTTATATACATGCAACGCCAGATGGTGCTGGAGAGTAAAAAAAAAAATTATATGCGATTTTCCATAGTGTTTCCCCCCCCCCCTTTTGTCATAACAATTTAATTTCTGGCTTATTTATAGTGGGGTCCCCCCCCCATGTGTAGATCCACCCCTGCTGTTCAAAGTAGATCAAGAGTGGGGAATCCATTTCAGCCAAAGGGCCACGTTCTCTCAAAAGAGAATATTCTAGGGGCCACATGGCAGTCGTGGACGGGACCAGAGGTTAAAGTAGGAAGATCAATGGTTGTGATTCTTTGCAGAGGCATTCAAAAACCAGCAGTTTCTGCACAGCCAGGAAAACAGGGATCAGTGGCGTGATGTGGGGGGTGGGGCAAGGGGGGGCCGTGGCCCTGGGCGCAGAATTCTGAGTGGGTGTGGGATGTAATCCACTGGGAGCAGACAAGTACAACATTCCTTGTAATGCTAGAGAAGACATACGATGGAATGTTTGGTCCAGCCAGTCGAAACTTCCTGTTCCTCCTGGCTGAAGCATCCTTCCTTCTGCATGTGATAGAAGGTGGGCGTGACCTCACCTGTCCAGGTAACAAAAGGACGAGTCACGCAGCACACCTTCCTCTTTTTGACTTCCTACTTTGTTTGACCAGCTTCCAGCTAGGACCGCTCTGCTACCTGTAGCTTCCAGCTAGCAGAAGCACTGGGATTATTCCCCCATATGGGGAAGATCCACATGTACACATTTGTAACTAAGTCTGTCTTCAGGGATTCAACTGTGAACTGATGTAAGTAAACTTCTTTTATTGACTATGAATAAGATCGTGGCATCTTTATTCTTTTAAGAGGGATTTAAGGGAACTTAGGGAAGTGGGTGGCGCTGTGGTTTAAACCACAGAGCCTAGGGCTTGCCGATCGGAAGGTCGGCGGTTCGAATCCCTGTGACGGGGTGAGCTCCCGTTGCTCAATCCCAGCTCCTGCCCACCTAGCAGTTCGAAAGCACGTCAAAGTGAAAGTAGATAAATAGGTTTCCTCCGGCAGGAAGGTAAATGGCGTTTCTGTGCGCTGCTCTGGTTCGCCAGAAGCGGCTTAGTCATGCTGGCCACATGACCCGGAAGCTGTCTGTGGACAAACGCCGGCTCCCTCGGCCTATAAAGCGAGATGAGTGCCGCAACCCCAGAGTCATCCGCAACTGGACCTAACGGTCAGGGGTCCCTTTACCTTTACCTTTAAGGAAACTTACCAGGAACGTACAATTCAGTCTGAGACAGACTGAATTGTAAAATAGTGAGAGGCTCACACGAGCCTGCAACCAGCTATCTGCTGTGCATGTAAAGGGGAATGCACTCTGCTAAGTAAGGGAACTGGCTAGCGCAAGTTAGGAACGATATTAATAAACAATATATCCTCTCCTTCCACCCTGAACATTCCCACAGTGGGCACAACCTGGCACCCTCATCACAGGCTCCCTTGCTGAGGCTGAGTGGCTGCCATCTTCTGGAGCCGTGAGGAGACAAGCTACACCCAGGACGCCCACACGTGGGCGGAACTCCCACCGATCGGAGCCCAGATTTCCTCCAGCCTATGCCAATCCTTCCCTGGGGCCTTACTCCCTGCATCAGTCCTTGGACAAGGCACACGCCTCACGGCGGGAGCACAGAGAGGAAAGTCGCCCGCTCACCTGGGACCCACCGGTGCCCGCCTTTGCACTGCATGGCCAAGCAGAGGCGGCTTGAAAGGGTCAGCCCTTGACAGCTTGGCCTGCTTTCTGCTGCCCTCTTCCTAGGTCTGCTGCAGCTGCGGCTCTGGCACTGCCGGGACACTGCCAAGCCCTCCAAAGCGTGCCAGCCACTACTGCTGCCAGGAGCTTGCTGAGCTGAGAGGGGGAATGCGGCAGATGGCAGATGGCCTCCATGAGGAGTGGCTGTCACTGGGGTGCCACCAAGCCCACCTGTTGCCTCCCACATTCTGAAGGAAATCAGCCCTGAGTGCTCACTGGAAGGACAGATCCTGAAGCTGAGGCTCCAAGACTTTGGCCACCTCAGGAGTGTGGGATGTAAACACAGGAGCAGTCAATGACAACATTCCTAGAGTGTACATGTTAGAACATGGGGAGGGATGTCTGTCCAGCAAGCAGGTAAACTTCCTGGGGATGGACTTCCTCCGCATGTGACCAGAGGTGGGTGTGGCCTCACCTGTGCAGGTAATGACAAAAGCACAGGGCAGGCAGCCATCTCTCTCTCTCTGCCATTTTCCTTCGATGAGGAAGCATCTAAAGATGCTCTCTTGGCTCTCAGCCAAGAGAGGAGGAAAGGACTATCTTGCTATAAGATAGATTCTGAATGTATGTAACCTTTTTAAGCTGTCTGCCTTCTGGGATCATATTGTGAACAGAACGTGAGTAAACTCTTTTATACTTTTATAAAGACTGTGTCGTGTCTTGTATTTTAAGAGGGAACAAAAAGGGGAAATTACCAGAGTAATTATTATAGAGGTTCTAGCGAACCTGTGCACACGTTACCGTTGCGAACTTAAAGGGGAATGTTTATAAACTCTGCTGATATTTTGGGAACTTGTTAGCACAAGTTGGATAAGGATATAATTAGTCAATATATCCTCTCCTGCACCCCAGAACATTCCCACAAGGAGAAAAGAAGACTCCCTGGAAAAGACCCTGATGTTGGGAAAGATGGAGGGCACAAGGAGAAGGGGACGACAGAGGACGAGATGGTGGGACGGTGTTCTCGAAGCTACCAGCATGAGTTTGACCAATGTGGGAGGCAGTGGAAGACAGGAGTGCCTGGCGTGCTCTGGTCCATGGGGTCACGAAGAGTCGGACACGACTAAACGACTAAACAATAACGACACATCTAGGCTCAAATGCATTTAAGTTTTCCAAACACTGCTCACTGTTACTTCCAAATAAAGCATGAAAAATTTCGCCTTCCTTCCTTCCTTCCTTTTCTAAAAAATGAATCGGACTCTAAGGTACACTTACATTCCCATGAAACAAGGCTAAAATAACACAGCTGAGCTTTGGGGGGCAATTTACAGATAATCAGCAAACACGAAAACATAAATTGTTTCTGGGCTGAGCTCCTTCTGTGTGGTGGAATCGTTCTGAGAGGCGTGTGGGTCTGATAGGGAGCCACCCAGCAAATTCCACCCTCCATCCCAACATATCAGGCAGACAGACTCTCCAACCCCAATTGGTCTCGCTTTGACCCTTAGGTTTTCCACCAAAAGAAGAGCGAACGAATAGAAGCCTCCCAGCCGCTGGCCTGTGAAAGGTGATCTGATGATTAATTGCCCTTTTATAATTTTAGGAATTTCCCCCTCTGTTTTGGATCCCTCCAGTTGCACGGGGGAGGTTTCTTTGAGTTTGGCTGGTATATTTGGAAACGGCTAATAAACACCCGCTTCCTGTTTTCCTTGCCACCGTGGACATGTCATTAAAAAACAGAGAGAGCTGGCTTACTCTTCTCAGCTGTTTGCACGGTTTGCAGACGGAACTAAACTGGGTTTATGGCCAGCACGCCTTGCACCCTGCCAATGGGGTTTTCTCACAGCTATGCTGAAATGAGGCAGCCCTGTGGGACGCCAGGCCTGCTTTGAGACTGTGTTCTGCTGAGGGCAAAATTGAACTTGTGCACTGTTTGTTCTGAGCGCTTGAAAATTTCCCTTCCTACGAAGGAGAGGTTTTGGACGAAAAAGTGCATTTCCTTCCACAGAGTTCCCTTCTGCTTCTACCCGGAACTTCTCCTCGGGACACCTACACAATCCAAACTCTCTCCCCCAAAACCACAGTTCTCCTGACAGACCCTCCAAGTGCCCCTATTTTCCAGGGACAGTCGTCGATTTACAGAAGCTATCCCGGTTTCTGATTTGATCCCGGAATGCCCCACTTTTCCTTAGGACAGGGGTCAGCAAATTTTTTCAGGAGGGGGCCAGTCCACTGTCCCTCAGATCTTGTGGGGGGCCGGACTATATTTTGAAAAGAAAAAAAAAGAACGAATTCCTATGCCTCACAAGTAACCCAGAGATGCATTTTAAATATAAGGACACATTCTACTCATGTAAAAACACATTGATTCCCGGACTGTCCGTGGGCCAGATTTAGAAGGCAACTGGGCCAGATCCAGCGCCCGGACCTTAGTTTGCCTATCCATGCCTTAAAGGTAAAGGACCCCTGACCATTAGGTCCAGTCATGACCGACTCTGGGGTTGTGGTGCTCATCTCGCTTTACTGGCCAAGGGAGCCGGTGTGCAGCTTCCGGGTCATGTGGCCAGCATGACTAAGCCGCTTCTGGCGAAACCAGAGCAACGCACGGAAACGCCGTATCCCTTCCCGCCGGAGCGGTACCTATTTATCTACTTGTATTTCGTGCTTTCGAACTGCTAGGTTGGCAGGAGCAGGGACTGAACAACAGGAGCTCACCCCGTCGTGGGGATTCGAACCGCCAACCTTCTGACCCCCCACACCCCCATTTTTCTGAACATTTCCGTTTTATTTCTTTAGTAGTGACATGTTTGCCACCTTCCTTTGGATGAAGCTGTGGGATATAAACATAATGGATAAATTAATAATAAAACAAAATTTATAAACTTTCAAGATGTGTGCTGAAGACTAAGCCGGCTGAGAAGTTTCATTCCCCCCCCCCCTTCTGTTTGTTTCCAGAACGCCAACTCTGGCTCCGAATTCAGGAAAGTTCTAGCGTGAAGCTGGCACAGGCTGTTCCCACACCTGTCTGTCTTCCCCTGCGGAGGAGGAAAGCTGTCGGAAGGTGGAAAACATCATCCTTGCACAACTGGCCTTCTTAACATTGCCCCCCACACCCAGTGCCGGATTTACATATAAGCTAAACAAGCTATAGCTTAGGGCCCCACTCTCTTGGGGCCCCCCAAAAAAATTAAAGGGGGAAAATGGATGTACATTTCCAAAATAAAATAAAATAAAACCTGCATACAGCAACAGTGTTTTGTTTTGTTTTGTGTTTTTTCGGAGGAGGAAAACAAGAAAAAAAATATTCTGAATCTCAGAAGCCAGAACAACAAGAGGGATCACTGCGCAGCGAAAGCAGCGATCCCTCTTGCTGTTCTGGCTTCTGGGATAGCTGCGCAGCCTGCATTCGCTCTATAAGACGCACACACATTTCCCCTTACTTTTTAGGAGGGAAAAAGTGAGTCTTATAGAGCAAAAAATACGGTACATATTTTGTTATGTGCAAATGGCTTGAGATACCTATTACGTCCATAAATTAACATGTAGTATATATTCAACACAAAAAGCAGTGACAATTTGTTGTTGACAAAGGACAGCTGGACCTATCAAGGGCCCCATGACCTTCAGTAGCTTAGGGCCTCATCAAGCCTAAATTCAGCCTTGCTGCTTAGAGCATCAGACTACGACCTGGGAGACCCGGATTCTAGTTCCCGCTCAGTGGAGAAATTCACTGGATGGCTTTGGGCTAGCCGCTGCAGGCTAGCAGGCGGGATCCATAACTTACATCATAGGAGCCTACACAACACAAAACACTGTTGCTGTATGTAGGTTTTATTTTATTTGTTTTTTATCTTATATTTTGGAAATGTACATCCAGGTGGTTTTTTTCCTTTAATTTTTTGGGGGGCCGCAAGAGAGTGGGGCCCTAAGCTATAGCTTGTTTAGCTTATACGTAAATCCGGCACTTCTAACCTCTATGCCACCAAGGGCTCTCCACCAGAGTTGCCAGGTCAAGGCCAAAACCTAGTGATTTTACAGGGCTGGGCCTTGGAGACGGAGGTTAATTGGGAAAGGGGAGGATGCAGCGCAGGAGGGCAGGCAACACACACACACACACACACACCAGCACAATAGTGTCTGTGCTTGTTGCTATTATTATTATTATTATTATTATTAGTGTGCAAGGTAAAATAAAACATGAATAAAGAACAATAAAATAACACCTGTGTAACTAACAAACAGCAAACCTATAAACATTTTGTTGTTGTTTAGTCGTGTCCGAATCTCCGTGACCCCATGGACCAGAGCACGCCAGGCACTCCTGTCTTCCACTGCCTCCTGCAGTTTGGACAAACTCATGCTGGTAGCTTCGAGAACACTATCCAAACATCTCGTCCTCTGTCGTCCCCTTCTCCTTGTGCCCTCCATCTTTCTCAACATCAGGGTCTTTTCCAGGGAGTCTTCTCTTCTCATGAGGTGGCCAAAGTCTTGGAGCCTCAGCTTCAGGATCTGTCCTTCCAGGAAGAACTCAGGGCTGATTTTCTTAAGAATGGATCGGTTTGATCTTCTTGCAGTCCATGGGACTCTCAAGAGTCTCCTCCAGCACCAGAATTCAAAAGCATCAATTCTTCAGCGATCAGCCTTTTTTATGGTCCAGCTCTCATTTCCATACATCACCACTGCGAAAACCATAGCTTTAATTATCTGGACCTTTGTCAGCAAGATGATGTGTCTGCTTTTTAAGAAACTGTCTAGTTTTGTCATTGCTTTTCTCCCAAGGAGCAGGTGTCTTTTAATTTCGTCACTGCTGTCACCATCTGTAGTGATCATGGAGCCCAAGAAAGTAAAGTCTCTCACTGCCTCCATTTCTTCCCCTTCTATTTTCCAGGAGGTGATGGGACCAGTGGCCATTATCTTCGTTTTTTTGATGTTGAGCTTCAAACCATATTTTGCGCTCTCCTCTTTCACCCTCAGTAAAAGGTTCTTTAATTCCTCCTCAATTTCTGCCATCAAGGTTGTGTCATCTGCATATCTGAGGTTGTTGATATTTCTTCCAGCAATCTTAATTCCAGCTTGGGATTCATCCAGCCCAGCCTTTTGCATGATGAATTCTGCACATAAGTTAAATAAGCATGTTATTGTAGTTAACCTAATAAAGTGTTCATAAAAATGAATTCTTTCTGTGCTAATGGATGTGCTATAATTTGCTGCCAGCTCCTTCCTGGCATGCATAATCTTCTTTTTATATCGATTAAAGGGACTCTCACCCACCAGTATATTCAAGCTGTCTACCTGCAAGCAAAGCTGAAATCTTCAGGTCAGACCTGAAGGTCTGGCAACCTCACTCTTCCCTTTTTATTTGTTTCATTCAATTTATACACTGCTTGATCACACACACACATAATCAAAGCAGTTTACACACAAAAAACAACAACAATTGTCAATAAAAAATAGCAACAATAATTTAAGATATTGGAAAAGTTCAAATAATAATAGGCTGAAAACAGATTACCGTATTTTTCACTCTATAGGACGCACCAGGGGAAGAAACAAGAAAATAAAAATTCTGAATCCCAGAAGCCAGCAAGAGGGATCTGGCTTCTGGGATAGCCTCTTGCTGTTCTGGCTTCTGAGATAGCTGCTGGGATAGCTGGTCTAGCTTTGCGCGAAGCCTCCGCAGGGCATGGGGAGCCTTCATCCCCGTGCCCTGCGGAGGCTTCTGGGACAGCCCGCAAAGCCTCCGGAGGGCAGTGGGATGAAGGCACCCCGCTGCCCTGCAGAGGCTTTGTGCAGCTAACCCTGAAGCTAGAACAGTGAGACGGAGTACTGCGCAGCGCTCCCTCTCCCTGTTCTGGCTTCTGGCTTAGCCGCGCAGCCTGCATTCGCTCCATAAGACGCACACACATTTCCCCTTTCTTTTTAGGAGGGAAAAAGTGCGTCTTATAGAGCGAAAAATATGGTAAATCTCACATCAACATTCTGGGTAGGCGTGTCTGAACAAAAATGTTTTTAGCAGACGCCAAGAAGAGTATAGTGAAGGGGCCTTCCTGTGGTCAATAGGCAGGGAGTTCCAAGAGTAAGTAACCCGAGGCACCACTGTACTTTTTGATTTGTTGATTTGTTACAAATACGGAATCTGTATTAGGTGGCCCCTGTAGTAATAATAATAATAATAATAATAATAATAATAATAATTTGTTTATATGCCGCCCATCTGACTGGGTTTTGCCAGACACTCTGGGTGACTTCCAACAAATTAAAACACAAAACAATGCCAGTTCCACCGATCGAAGCAGCTGAGTGGGGTGAGGCGATCTCCTCTTTCCAGAATGAAGTTACCAGAAATTATTTCCCCCTCTTTTTCTGACTTGTCCGTTTTTTAAAAAAAGACAGCACCCTCTTGTTGAAGTATGTAAACAGTGAAGGCTTTTTTGTCTCTTTCCTAAGAACTGCTCTTTTTCCAGACGAGTGCTTGAGAAGAATCTCAAGGTCTGGTTTTTTTAAAAAATAAAAAAATAAATCAAAAGCAACCATTCTGCAGCACAGCGAAGAAAGCAGATATTCATTCGTGTCTAGCGTGAATTTCCTGACAGCGAAGCAGGGCAAGTTATCACCTCCAACTTTGTATCAGGCAGAGAAAGGGCCAGAACAAACTCTTTTTTATAACTTCAAACCCCCCCTCCGAAAAAAGAGTAGCATTTAGCATTATTAATACAGCTAAAAGGGATGTAACATTTCCAAGGTCACATCAACGCCTCAAAACATTACGGACGTGTTGCAACATTGGAAAGTTCACTGCCAAAATGACCTTTCTTTGGCATAGCTGCTATTTTTCCAGTAAACATTGCTTCTTAGTCTTTAAAATCCACCGTATTAGCAAAACGCCCAAAAGTAAAGGCACGTGCCGCTAATTCTTCCCTTACAATACAAATAAAAAAACCTTGTACGCAAAAGGGGGGGGAGAACTAGGCTTGAATCTTTAAAGCCCTAAACGGCCTCGGCCCAGTATACCTGAAGGAGCGTCTCCACCCCCATCATTCAGCCCGGACACTGAGATCCAGCTCCAAGGGCCTTCTGGTGGTTCCCTCATTGCGAGAAGCCAAGTTACAGGGAACCAGGCAGAGGGCCTTCTCGGTAGTGGCACCCTCCCTGTGGAACGCCCTCCCACCAGATGTCAAAGAGAAAAACAACTACCTGACATTTAGAATACATCTGAAGGCAGCCCTGTTCTGGGAAGTTTTTAAGGTGTGACACTTTAATGTATTTTTAATCTTTGTTGGAAGCTGCCCAGAGTGGCTGGGAAAACCCAGCCAGATGGGCGGGGTACAAATAATAAATTACTATTGCTATTGCTGTTGCTGTTGCTATTGCTATTGCTATTGCTATTACTAACTAGGTCCTGCTCAGAGTAGACCCATGAAAAAATTAATTGAATCGCTTAAGCCCATCAATGTCAACGGGTTAACTCTGAGCATGGGGGTATCTCTCTTTGGCGACATTTCATAGCCGAGTAAGATTGTCTTCCATAAACACAGTTTTAACAATGAGTCCGTAAGTGACTGTGGAGGCCAATTCTGGATCCACACATCCTTCCACAGTGGGGAGAATAGTTTCCGGGCAGGAGTTGATCACGGTGTGGGTTTGCCAAGCGTGCCTTCCTCCTAGCACATTTCTCCCTTGCATCTTGAACATAGCTGTCAACTCTTCCCCTTTCTTACAAGGAATCCTATTCGGAATAAGGGAATTTCCCTTTAAAAACACCTTTTGTAAAGGCTGTTCTCCAACTGGAGCACTCGCAGGCCAGTGTTTCCCAATTGTCGGTGTTTATACTACTTTTTTTAGATTTGCCTTGCGAGAGTCTTTAAACCTCTTTTGTTGACCACCAGCATTACGCTTTCCATTTTAAAGTTTGGAATAGAGTAGTTGCTTTGGAAGACGATCATCAGGCATTCGCACTACATGACCAGAAGAATCTTTGCTTCGACACAGGTGATCTTTGCTTCGTCCAGTACACTGGCATTACCGTATTTTTCGCTCTATAACACGCACCTGACCATAACACGCACATCGTTTTTAGAGGAGAAAAACAAGGGGGTGGGATTCTGAATGAAACAGTGGATGTATCATTTTTGTGCTTCATGCTGTGGCCACAGACAAGTGATCTGATGGTGAATTTGGGGTGACCCAATGCAAAAATCCTGAGAATCCCTGTGGATCTGTGCTTTGTAACCACCTTTTTGCATCATTGCAGCCCCAGGCAACAGTGGGTGCGTGATTTTTTTGGTGCAGGCTGTAGCCACGGACATGCTATGTGATCTGATGGTGAATTTGGGGTGACCCAATACAAAGATCCTGAGGATCCATATGGATCCGTGCTTTGTAACCACGTTTTAAGTGGGGAGGGAAGGAAAAACACAGAAGGGACAAGGAGTACGAGAGGGGTGTGCAGAGAAGCAGCTGGCTAAGAATGCAGGAGAGGGATTTAACGGGAGGGAGGAAAGGAAGGCAAATGTTTCCCCCCACCACCCCCAAGCCAGCTCTCTCTCTCTCTCTCTCTCTCTCTCTCTCTCTCCCACCTGCATGTTTTCCGGCTGCCTGCGAGTCCCTAGAATGCTTCCCTGGATGCAGCAGCAGCAGCACCGGAGCACGGAGAGGAATTAGAAGGAAGGGCGCGATCCTTTCCTTTCCGCTCTGCTTGCCTGGAGTGCAGGGGATTTCCCTTCTCTTTGTTCCGTTTGAGCAAACACAGCAACGAAACAGAAGAGGGTGGGCAGTAAGACCCTGAGGCAGAATGCAGGAAAGCAGCAGCTTCCTCTTTTCAGGCTTCCCTTCTCCGTGACGCGCGATCTGATTTTTGCCTGATTTTTGCCCCTGCACTCAGGCCAGTCGGCTCCAGGGACCACACATTCGCTCAATAACACGCACAGACATTTCCCTTCCTTTTTAGGAGAAAAAATCTGCATGTTATAGAGAGAAAAATACGGTAGTTCGCCTGTCTTCCCAAGTGATGTGTAAAAATTTCCGGAGACACCATTGATGGAATCTTTTGAGGAATTGGAGATGGCGTTTCTATGTGGTCCATGTAAGGGATGTTAAAAAGGTAAAGGACCCCTGACAGTTAAGTCCAGTCGCAGATGACTCTGGGGTTACGGCGCTCATCTCGGTTCACTGGCCGAGGGAGCTGGCATTTGTCCTCAGACAGTTTTTCCGGGTCATGTGTCCAGCATGACTAAGCCGCTTCTGGCGAAACCAGAGCAGCGCATGGAAATGCCGTTTACCTTTCCGCTGGAGCAGTACCTATTTATCTACTTGCACTTTGACGTGCTTTCGAACTGCTAGGTAGGCAGGAGCAGGGACACAGCAACAGGAGCTCACCCCATTGTGGGGATTTGAACCGCCGACCCTCCGATCGGCAAGCCAAAGGCCCAGTGGTTTACACCACAGGGCCACCCCGTTCCATGGTGAAATATACTCGGAGTCGAGAGTGGATTTCATGCTCTTTATTCAGCTCATAGTGGTGAGGAGGAATGGAAGTTCCCCCAGAATGTCTGTTTTATATACATTATTTACACAATGGGCTGCACGTGATTGGCTAATTCCAGGATTCTCCTCTAGGCCAATCAGGTTGCGGATTCACTTCCACCTGGAGCTGGATTGGGTGGCTCCTGTGGACCAATCAGACTGCTGCATTCTGGATCCTATTGTTCTAGGACCAATCAAACTGCTGCATTTTGGATCCTATTCAACTCAGTACATAACACATGGGATGTTAGACGAGGGGGAAAAATCGGTGGGATACACAACATGCTCCTTCCAGGGCAGTTTGACCACCTTTGGTCCCGTCTCCGCCCCAGGTACTCAGCTCTCACCTGTGGCTCCTTGAAGCCAAGGATGCCAAATTGAATAAAATATGGGGGCGTCCTAGGTAAGCCCCACCCCACATAATCACACACACCATTTGAATGGCAATGGCCATCAGCTTTGGTGGGGCCCAGCCCCCTCAAATATTTCATTGAGGGATAGGGCCACGCAAGAGCCCCTGGGAACATTTGGGGAGAGGTGAGGGTCTGGTACCCAGCTCCATCTACTCCCCATAAAATGTTTTCCCTTACTGACTTTGCAGGCTTGCGGATGTCAGTTCTGTCCCAGGGCGGGGACAGATCGTTGTAACCAATGCCTAAGCAACCACTGACATGGTTTGTAATTTAATAAAGTTGTGGCCAAAATTATGCCAAAAACCTTAAACAAAAGTTACGGTGTGAAGTGTGAATTTATTTAGGGGTGGCTTGGGGACCTCGACACGCAACCCCTGCAGCCTAGCTGGCGCCCAACATCTTGTTCTGCTTTCCTCTGAAACTCATCAATGAGGCTGAGAAGGGAGTCTTGTCATCTGGGCAGCCCAGGACCTCCAGACACACTGCCCAAGCTTGCGCCCCAAGGAGGTGACTTTCTTGCTGCTTACACTGCAGTTTGACTTCATCCCCAGAGACGCACTCCTTTGTCTTCCAAGACAGACAGATGCCAACAACCCTGAACATGAATGCCAACATGGAATAACCAAAGTTTAAGGATCTTATGTTTAATTTTGATCCCCTCGCCTTTCCTTTCCTTTTTTTACAATAATTTTTATTAATTTTAACATATAAATTATAATACATACCACAAAACTTCATCTCTTAAATAATCTTTTTTCTTTTTTTTTGGACTTCCATCAGCACTTCTGATGATCTACCGTTTTGACCGCTTCTTATGCATTTCTTAAATTCATATTGCCTTTAATTATTTGAACTAACCATCCTCTCCCTTATCCATTTTTGCAATAATTCCAATAAAACTCCTCACAAAACTTCTTGCAGTCCTACATACATAGTCTGATCATCACAAATACTTTTCAAATAGTCTGTAAATTTACTCCAGTCTTCTGTGAATTTCTGGTCCCACCGGTTTCGAATCCTTCCTGTTAGTTTATCCAATTCCGCATAGTCCATTAATTTCATCCTCCATTCTTCTTTCGTCGGTAGTTCTTCTTGCTTCCATTTTTGGGCCAATAACATTCTTGCTGCCGTTGTTGCATATAAAAGCAACTTACATTCCTTTCTATTTATGTCACTTCCTACAAGACCCAGTAAAAATGCTTCTGGTTTCTTTATAAAAGTATAATTCAACATTTTTTTCATCTCATTATATGTCATCTCCCAGAAGCTTTTCACCTTTTTACATTCTCACCACATGTGATAAAATGTTCCTTTTTTTTCTTTACATTTTCAACATTTATTGCTAACTTTATACATTTTAGCTAACTTGACGGGTGTAATATACATCATTTTCATCACATTTTCTTTTAGGGCATTGCATGCAGTAAATTTTAAACCTTCTTTCCATGGTTTTACCCAATCACTCAGCTGTATATTATACCCAAAATCTTTAGCCCAACGAATCATAACCGACTTTACCTCCTCATCCTTCAAATGCCATTCAAGCAGCAATTTATACATTTTAGACAAAATTTTACCATCATTACTTAATATCTCTCATTCAAACTTTGACCTACTTTCATCAAATCCTTTTTCTCTCGCCTTTCCTTTCCTGCCTTTCCTGTGTCCTAAAATGCACCTCAAATATTCAACTTTGAGGACGAACGCTAAGGAGATCTGCAATGTTTTTCTATTCAGCGGAGGCTCAGCAGAAGGGATTTGTTCCCTGGTTGAAGGTCTTACCTAATTGCCGTATTTGGGCTCAGCATGGAATGTTCCCCGCAGGTTAAAAGGGGAGGGGGGAAATGGAGAGGGAAATGGTCTCCTTTGCTGAGTGACTCACTGGGCTTCTCAGCTGGGAGTGTGTGGTTCAGCTTCCTTGCCCTGGACATCTGGGGGTGTGTTTTATCGTGGGAGACTCTCACTCCTGGCGCAGCTCCCTCTTAGAATCATAGAATCCTAGAGTTGGAAGAGACCACAAGGGCCATCGAGTCCAACCCCCTGCCAAGCAGGAAACACCATCAGAGCACTCCTGACATATGGTTGTCAAGCCTCTGCTTAAAGACCTCCAAAGAAGGAGACTCCACCACACTCCTTGGCAGCAAATTCCACTGTCAAACAGCTCTTACTGTCAGGAAGTTCTTCCTAATGTTTAGGTGGAATCGTCTTTCTTGTAGTTTGGATACATTGCTCCGTGTCCGCTTCTCTGGAGCAGCAGAAAACAACCTTTCTCCCTCCTCTATGTGACATCCTTTTATATATTTGAACATGGCTATCATATCACCCCTTAACCTCCTCTTCTCCAGGCTAAACATGCCCAGCTCCCTTAGCCGTTCCTCATAAGCCGTTCCTCCTCTTCTCTCTCAGCTTGTGGCGCCACAGCCTTAGGAGATCTACTTTTCTATTTTTGTAATTCTGCACAGGTGGAATCCATGATCTCATACAGTGGTTGGATTGTTGTTGTTGTTTAGTCATTTAGTCATGTCCGACTCTTCGTGACCCCCTGGACCAGAGCACGCCAGGCTCTGTCTTCCACTGCCTCCCACAGTTTGGTCAAACTCATGCTGGTAGCTTCGAGAACACTGTCCCACCATCTCGTCCTCTGTCATCCCCTTCTCCTTGTGCCCTCCATCTTTCCCAACATCAGGGTCTTTTGCAGGGAGTCTTCTCTTCTCATGAGGTGGCCAAAGTCTTGGAGCCTCAGCTTCAGGATCTGTCCTTGCAGTGAGCACTCAGGGCTGATTTCCTTCAGAATGGATAGGTTGGATCTTCTGGCAGTCCATGGGACTCTCAAGAGTCTCCTCAATCTGTTAGCCGCCATCCACCCTCCAACCGCCTCCAGACACTCACACAGGAAAGGCAACCCAAAGGGAAAGGGATGTAGTTCAATGGCAGAACATCTGATTTGCATGCAGACGGTTCAGTCCGCAATGGCATCTCCACGTAGGAGATGAGGAAATATCCTGCCTAGAGGAACTGCTGCCAGTCGTGTATACAATACTGAGTTAGATAGACCAGGGTTCTGACTCAGGATAAAGCCATTTCCTACGTCCCTTATTTTGGGGCCCTCTGACTTCTTTTTCCTTCCAAAAACAGGGAGAAGTGCACGGCTTAAGCACTTAAAAACATGTTTATCCTAACATATAGTTTATGCGGCCTTGAGGACATTGTGTCGGCTAAAGTACTTGGGGCACTTTGGCAGAAACAGGCCCAGGCGGAATCGCACAAAATGACAATAACAAGGATTATGTCAGCAGGCAAGCAATTCCTGCTGGAACTTTGCACGTGGAAGGAAGAGAAGAAAAAAACCACCACCCAAATTGCAACAGGAGAATCTTGTCAAGCCGCTGGAATGCTTGCTGTGCGCCACATGGGTGGCGCAACACCGTGGGTGTTCTCTTGTGGCCGAGCGAGGCCAGCCTGTTTCCCTTCTGCTCATGAGTCCCCTTGGGCAAGATCTTCACAAGGCCCCAGCCTTTAGGGGAGAAGCTTTGTTGCCTCGCCTGCTGCTCCTCCTCCAGGCCAAGGGTGGCAATGGTGAGCAGGTGCGTCTGCAAGAAGGTTCCACGGTTCGACCACTGTGTGGTAAACAAGATGGAAGCAGGAAGGTGAGCTTGCTGCTTGAATGGCATTTGAAGGACGAGGAGGTTAAGTCAGTTATGACCCACTGGGCCAAAGGTTTTGCATATAATATACAGCTGAGTGACTGGGTAAAATTATGGAAAGAAGGTTTAAAATTTACTGCATGCAATGCCCTAAAAGAAAATGTGATGGAAATGATGTATAGATGGTATATTACACCTGTCAAGTTAGCGAAAATGTATAAAAGTCAGTAATAAATGTTGGAAATGTAAAGAAAAAGAGGGAACATTCTATCACATGTGGTGGGAATGTAAAAAGGTGAAATGCTTCTGGGAGATGATATATAATGAGATGAAAAAAATGTTGAAATATACATTTATAAAGAAACCAGAAGCATTTTTACTGGGCATTGTTGGGAGTGATATAAATAGAAAGGAATATAAGCTCTTTTTATATGCAGTAACAGCAGCAAGAATATTACTGGCCCAAAAATGGAAGCAAGAAGAATTACCAACGATTGAAGAATGGAGGATGAAGTTAATGGACTATGCAGAACAAGATAAACAAACAGGAAGGATTTGAAACCGGCGGGACCAGAAATTCACGGAAGACTGGAGTAAATTTACGGACTATTTGAAAAGTATTTGTGAAGATCAGATGACGTTTGTAGGTTTGCAAGAAGTTTTGTGAGGAGTATTATTGGAAGTGTTGCAAAAATGGAGAAGGGGAAGGATGATTTGTTAAGAGATATAAAGGCAATATAAAGTTAAGAAATGCATAATAAGTGGTTAAAACGGTGGATCATCAGAGGTGCTGATGGAAGTCTAAAAAGATTGTATAAGTGATAAGTTTTGTGGTACATTTTATAATTTATATGTTAAAATCAATATATATATATATATATATATATATATATATATATATATATATAAAGGAAGCAGGAAGCTGATCTTCTCCAGAGTCCATAAGAAGACCCTGGTGGACCAGACCAATGGTCCTTCTAGTCCAGCACTGAACCATGGTTGAGTGGAACATCTGTACCAACTCTTAAGTGTAGTGAACACCAACTAAGATTAAGAAAAGCCCTGTTGGATCAGGCCCAGTGTCCACCTAGTCATTTAATCAGCACTTCATTGAGAACCATGAATGCCAGAATCTTACTTTTCAGCAAAGCAGCAGCGCATCTTCTTTGCACGTAGAAGGTCCCAGGGCCAACAGCAATAGGTTAAATGGACCAGTGGTCTGATCCTGCAGGAGGCAGCTCCATGTGTTCGCTGTAGGTGTAGAAGACAGCTGGGGGGGGGTGTCGGGATGTCCAGGACCGAGGCTGGCTCTTGATTTCATCACCATAATCCATAATAGTTCTATGCTGCTTAATATGCAAAATCCCTAAGCCGCTCCCATAAAAGACAGTAAGAGAAGTAGAAAAAGAAAAAGAAATGTATGCACAACATCTAAAACCAAAAATGCAAATAAACGTGTCAGGAAAAATAGGAGCAAGCAACCAACACAACATTTGGTTAAATATCAATAAATAAGAAAGCAGAACAGTGTGAAGGCTCTTACAAGCCCAGGATTGCTTGCTTCAACAGATAGCTATTTAAAGGTAAAGGGACCCCTGACCATTAGGTCCAGTCGTGGCCGACTCTGGGGTTGCGGCGCTCATCTCGCTTTATTGGCCAAGGGAGCCGGCGTGCAGCTTCCGGGTCATGTGGCCAGCATGACTAAGCCGCTTCTGGTGAACCAGAGCAGCGCACGGAAACGCCGTTTACCTTCCCGTTGGAGTGGTACCTATTTATCTACTTGCACTGGTGTGCTTTTAGATTGGTAGGAGCTGGGACCAAGCAACGGGAGCTCAGCCCGTCACGGGGGTTCGAACCACCGACCTTCTGATCAGCAAGTCCTAGGCTCTGTGGTTTAACCCACAGCGCCACCCGCATCCCTGATAGGTATTTAGGAGGCATTTAAAACAGCACCTGGAAGGGTGTTTGACCACTGGCCATGTGGTCTGGGGCAGATGAGGGTCTAACAATAGCTGGAGTCGCACATGTTCCCTATCCCTGGTTGAAAAGAGAAACCCACCAACAGATGGGATTTCTGAGGACTGGTTGAAAAGCCAAATTAGCAAGCGAGCAAAATATTCTTCCTCCTCCTCCGGATTCTCCGATGGAGAAACAGACCTGCTCAAAGATCCACACGCCGGGTCAATAAACAAACTTTAATTGCAGAGAGGCTTAGCCAAAAGAACCCGCAGTAGGGTTAGAAATAAACTCCTGTAATATATTCGGCCCTGCTCAAGGGAATATTTAGATGTGTACACGAAGAGTTATAGGCAGGATTCTAAGAAAAACTAATAAGAACCCACCATCTCTCTCTTTTTTTGCCCTCCTACAGATGGTGGCATTTAAAGCCCAAGATGCTGTTTAACCACCTTTTTGCCCCCGGGGAGATACTCCTTTGCTCCTCTGAGAAGACAGCAACTTCTGCAGGAAATATGGACCACCGGCAACATTTCCCATGATTATTTAACTAACATGGGTCAATATTTATTTATTCTTTGGGATTTTCTAACCAGCCCTGCCCCAAAGGCTCAGGCTGGCTAATTACAACACACGCAATTGAAAGCAGATTTTTTAAAAGTGTAAAACAGAACCTGACTGAAGGGCTTCACATGCTGCTATTTTAATGGGGACAAGCAAAGGCCTTTAAATCTGGATTTGGGCAGCGGCGAGTTTGGGCTCTGCACTGGCAGAACTCCTCGAAAATGAGGCAAATGCATACAAGGGGGGGAGGCTTTTCCCTTTAAAGAGCAGTGGCCCCCCAGAGAAGAGTGAGTCATATTTTGCATTGCCATCAGGAAAATACCTTTTAGTTTTAACAAGACAGTAACTGCGGCTACTTTATGGTTAGAGATAGAGGTGAATCAAGAATTTATTTCTATATGCAACAACAGCAGCTAGGGTTTTATTAGCCCAGAAATGGAAAGATGAGAAGACATCAATCAAAGAAGAATGAAAAGAAAAACTGATGGAATATACTGAACTGGCAAAGCTAACCAGGAAACTCAGAGACATGGACAACAGAGACTTCAAAAAAAGGACTGGGACATTTGCAGGGAAACCAAAATGCTTGTTTACAAAGCTATTGTACTACCAACCTAACTGTATGCATGTGAAACATGGACCACTTATAAACCCCATCTCCAGCTCCTTGAAAGATTCCATCAACGGTGTCTCCGAAAAATCTTACACATTACTTGGGAAGACAGGTGAACTAATATCAGTGTACTGGATGAAGCAAAGATCACCCATGTCGAAGCAAGGATTCTTCAACATCAACTTCGTTGGACTGGACATGTTGTACAGATGCCTGATGATCATCTTCCAAAGCAACTACTCTATTCCGAACTTAAAAATGGAAAGCGTAATGTCAACAAAAGAGGTTTAAAGACTGTCTCAAGGCAAATCTAAAAAAAATAGTATAAACACTGACAACTGGGAAACACTGGCCTGCGAGCACTCCAGTTGGAGAACAGCCTTGACCAAAGGTGTCATGGACTTTGAAGACACTCGAACTCAGGACGCAAGGGAGAAACGTGCTAAGAGGAAGGCACACTTGGCAAATCCACACCATGACCAACTCCCGCCAAGAAACCAATGTCCCCACTGTGGAAGGGCGTGTGGATCCAGAATTGGCCTCCACAATCACTTATGGACTCATTGTTAAAACCTTGTTTATGGAAGACAATCTTACTTGGCTACGAGTTAAAAACCTGGGCAACGCCCGCCCACCCGCAACCCCCAAACCTCCCCCAATCAGTGAAAACTGTTAAGTTGTGGGTGAACATATCAGACGACACAGCGATTCTTCAAACAGCTCTTGTTTATTCACAGGCCCAGAACAGAACTGGGCTGAAGGGTTCAGCCAGCCTGCTTATATAGAACTCAACTACAAAGCAACAGTAACAACTTTCTGTAACTATCCAATCACTGAACGTCACTTTCAATCCCTTATTTGCATAAGTGGACCTGAGTGAAAACTATCTACAGTATCCCCCTGCAGGCCCAGGGTAAGAACTTCAGTACATAACAAAAACAAAGGGGGAAGGGGGCAGGAGATCGCACAAGACACATCCTATGCGCACAAGACACATCATATGGGGACTTCCGGCGAGGAAAAATGGCAGGCGCCACGGCAGCGAGCAGCCCCTGAAGCCAGCCAGAGCCAACTGCGCTACCAGGCTGGCTCCAGGCTGCTGAGGCTGCTGCTGCCGCCACGTTTCCCGGGGACAGATTTGCAAAGCCAGGGACTGTCCCCGGAAACCGGGGACATCTGGTAACCCTGTCTTAACTGGCTGTTGAGGCAGAGTCTTCTGAGGGTAGGTGTGTGCTGGTTTTTCTGGGGTATGTGTGTGATTTTAAATGGTTTTCAGCTGTGCTGTTTTCCTAGAAAAAGAGATGCCGGAACTTGCTATGAATGGTGCCTACCTGAGAGGTGCCGGAACTGAGTTCCAGTGAGTTCCAGCTGAAAAAAGCCTTGGTTTTCAGTGCTATTTTTAATAGGGTTACTTATTTGTGTTGTTGTTGAAAAAAAAATATTTATTTTGATTGCGTACTTTTAGCTATATTTGTTTTAATGCATGCTGTGGGTCTCGGGAGAAAGGCAGGATATAAATAAAGATAAAAAATAACACCTGTGGAACATACTTTTCCAATGCCAGGGCTATAGGGATTTGTCAGCAGGCATGGATCATTTCAAAGTATACCCAAAGCCTTTCCTAGGTCTTATGGGTGAATAGAGTTGCCAGGTCAGGAGCACCCCAGACCCCGAGAATTCAAGGCCCTGTTAGTTAATTTGTTTACAATAATTTTGTTTATGCTCCATAAATGATTTCAAATGATAACACTTTGGAGGTCCCAAGTCGCAAGGTGGTTAGATTGGTCTGTATTTTAAATTGTCTTCTTGCTGTTGTTTTTCCCCTATTATGTTTTTATTGTAATTTTACTGGTGTTAGCCGCCCTGAACCCGGCTCTGGCCGGGGAGGGCGGGGTATAAATAAAATTTATTATTATTATTATTATTCCATTCTTAGCAGCAGGTATCTTTACAAAGCCCATGGATAGGGCTCCCTAGCAAGTGGCTGCCACCCAAATCCACCCACACGTACATTGGGAAGAAGAAGAAGAAGAAGAGTTTGGATTTGATATCCCGCCTTTCACTCCCTTTTAAGGAGTCTCAAAGCGGCTAACATTCTCCTTTCCCTTCCTCCCCCACAACAAACACTCTGTGAGGTGAGTGGGACTGAGAGACTTCAGAGAAGTGTGACTGGCCCAAGGTCACCCAGCAGCTGCATGTGGAGGAGCAGGGAAGCGAACCCAGTTCCCCAGATTACGAGACTACCACTCTTAACCACTACACCACGCTGGCTCTCAGACTGGGAGATTGGGGGGTGCGCACTTTTTTTTTTTTACTTGTTATTGCTACTTTTTCTTCTGGAATCTTATGCCCCTAATAATTCTGCACCCTGTGGCCCCGCCCACGCTACGCCACCGATTAGCGACCTCTTTTCCTCTCGTGTCAATGCAGGTTGATCACACCCCTCGAGTGTTCGATGCACCAGCACAAACTCTGGGCCCTATGTGGGGGTCTGGGGTGGCTATTCAGAAACCCCAGAGCTGGGTTTGGAAATGTATTGGAAATCTCTGGACACAGAGACCTTCGGTTCAGCGAAAGCTTTCCTGGAATGGAACCAAAGAGCAATTCCGTTTATATCTCTGGTTTGTTGCTAAAACAGTTCGGCTGGCGTGCCTTCATGTCCTATTCCCTTTTTTTAAAAAAGGAAGTATCTGCATTGCAAAACCATGCGGTGGAGAGGAGGCAGGGTCAAAGGTGGCGTTTGTGAAGGTTTTTTTTTTTTTGTTATTATTAAAAATGTAATCGATGTGATCGCATTTCAAATGTTATGGTTTTACCAGTTGCAGGAGATGAGTCTGTAATATCACATGGGTCATTAAAACTATAGCAGGAGATGGGTCATTAAAACACAGCAGGAAATTGCAGAGTTCTGGAAAACCCAGAATATGGGTTTTCCTTGTAAGGTGAATATGGGTCTCCTGCAGTGATCTTTTCAAACACAAAATAAAACAAAATAGAAGACATCTGAAGGCAGCCCTGTTTAGGGAAGCTTTTAATGTTTGATGTATCATAGTATTTTAATATTCTTTTGGAAGCCGCCCAGAGTGGCTGGGGAAACCCAGCCAGATGGGCGGGGTATAAATAATAAATTATTATTATTATTATTATTATTAAAACGCTAAAGCATCAAGTGGCAAATATTCCTTAATTCTGTTAGTCATGGAGTGGGGGGGGGGATAATAATAATGTCTTCCCCCACTATTTCATAGAATCATAGAAGAAGAAGAAGAAGAAGAAGAAGAAGAAGAAGAAGAAGAGGAGGAGGAGGAGGAGGAGGAGGAGGAGTTTGGATTTGATATCCCACTTTATCACTACCCTAAGAAGTAGTGGGTGGCGCTGTGGGTTAAACCACAGAGCCTAGGACTTGCCGATCAGAAGGTTGGCAGTTTGAATCCCCGTGACGGGGTGAGCTCCCGTCGCTCGGTCCCTGCTCCTGCCAACCTAGCAGTTCGAAAGCATGTCAAAGTGCAAGTAGATAAAAAGGTATGGCTCTGGTGGGAAGGTAAACGGCGTTTCCGTGCGCTGCTCTGGTTCGCCAGAAGCAGCTTAGTCATGCTGGCCACATGACCCGGAAGCTGTACGCTGGCTCCCTCAGCCAGTAAAGCGAGATGAGCGCTGCAACCCCAGAGTCGGCCACGACTGGACCTAATGGTCAGGGGTCCCTTTACCTTTAAGGAGTCTCAAAGCGACTAACATTCTCTTTTCCCTTCCTCCTCCCAACAAACACTCTGTGAGGTGAGTGAGGCTGAGAGACTTCAGAGAAGTGTGACTAGCCCAAGGTCACCCAGCAGCTGCATGTGAAGGAGTGGGGAAGCGAACCCGGTTCACCAGATTACGAGTCTACCACTCTTAACCACTACAGCACACTGGCTCTCAGTCCAGTCTAGTCCAGCCCCCTGCAATGCAATGGGGTGTGATAGCTCTGTGTGTGTGCTCACTGCTGACATCAAGAGAATGGGTGGGGGAAAGGGTTAACGCCCCCCCCCCCATAAATGAAGTTCTTAGGTAGCCCCAGTGGGCAATAGGGTGGCGACCAAACATGACCTGAGAGGCTATAATCAGTTTGCAAAAGCAAAAAAAGTTTTTTAAAATAATAATAATAAATAAAAATGTCAGTGGGAGATCAGTGAATGCATTTCCATTGATAAATGGCAGTGCTTCCACCACCACCCAAAAAAAAATGTTTAGGGGTATACTCTCATTTTCCTACTCATATTGAAATACTGCCCCTCAATGAGGCCAGACCTAGATTCACAAAATGTTTAGGGGGTATGTGTACCCCTGCGCCCCCCCCCCCCGGATAAAAAAAGCGCTGATAAATGGCGAAAGCGTAATACCAGCTATGAGAAATCAAAAGGACATTTTACGTGAACAACTCTTGGGGAAGGGAGAAATAAGGAAGATAAAAAGTAAATGATCACATGGGGAACAAAACCAGAATACGAATGTGCGACTTAACTTGTAAACTTAACTCAGGTGAATATCACACAAGATTAGAGTTAGCTGCAAATTGTTGTTGTTTAGTCGTTTAGTCGTGTCCGACTCTTCGTGACCCCCTGGACCAGAGCATGCCAGGCACTCCTGTCTTCCACTGTCTCCCGCAGTTTGGTCAAACTCATGCTGGTAGCTTCGAGAACACTGTCCAACCATCTCGTCCTCTGTCGTCCCCTTCTCCTTGTGCCCTCCATCTTTCCCAACATCAGGGTCTTTTCCAGGGAGTCTTCTCTTCTCATGAGGTGGCCAAAGTCTTGGAGCCTCAGCTTCACGATCTGTCCTTCCAGTGAGCACTCAGGGCTGATTTCCTTAAGAATGGATGCATTTGATCTTCTTGCAGTCCATGGGCCTCTCCAGAGTCTCCTCCAGCACCATAATTCAAAAGCATCAATTCTTCGGCGATCAGCCTTCTTTATGGTCCAGCTCTCACTTCCATACATCACGACTGGCTGCAAATTAGTTACTGCTGAATTCTACATCCCCTTCTCCTCTGCCTGTATTTCTATCCAGTTCATTTCTTTACAAACACACGCATACCTTCCTCACCGGCTGCTTTTCAATTTATTTGTTTATTTGATTCACACCCCACTTTTCCTCCAAGGAGCTCCAGGTGGCAGGCATGGTTTTTTTTTAACTTTCCCCATTTTATCCTCACAGGAACCCTGTGCGGTAGGTCTGACACCCAAACCATCACGTCGATCTTATTCACCGTCGGTTTTCTCCCTCTCATTTGTCTCTGGGATGACTTAAGTTTACAGTGAGGGGAGAAGCCCCTTCTGCCACCTCCAAGATCACTGGTTTCTCTGATTCAGGACAAATTCCCTCCCCTAACCTCAAATCAGTCAAATTGCGAGAGCAAAGCCTATTTTTTTCCTCTGCAATTTGCAAAACCAGAAAGCAGAGGTTCTCAAGACCACAATATTTATATTCCTACACTCTCCCCCCCCCCTCCAAAGTGGCAAGAATAGGGTTTAATGGACTGTTTCTAATCTTTAAATGAATTACAGGTGGAAGCGCAAATTTGATCGTGGTGGACCCAAGCAAATGAGGTTTGGGAGAAATTTGACCTAGGAATTAAACGTCTACCGCCACGGAACAGATTATTTTCGTCCCAGCGAGGAAGCCAATTTTTCAGTTTCGCTCCGGGATGCTTAGGGGGCTATATTTAGAGAGCCTGAGGAATAATGCCTTTGATTCATGATGTTTTCGGCGAGGAGGGTTGGAGTTTCCCAGAGGTAGTGCTCTTGATCCTTTAAAGCAGTGTACTTTCAATGTGTGGGCCTCACCGGGATTCCACCGGGGCCACTGCATGGAAGCAAACAGCCTGGCATGGCGTGGCAAGGAGCAGGTGTGTTTGAGCAATGGAGGGAGCTGGGTGGCCAGCTTGGCCAGGCCAGGAGCAGCGGCTAAAGAGAAGCCTTTGGTTTTCTGGATCTGTATCCCTCAAAAGCCAGCCCTTGTTGGGGCTGTGGCTGAAGGCCACATTCAGAGCCGTCTTTTCCATAGGGCTTAGTGGTGCGTCGCGCCAGGGCACCAGCCTCTCAGGGGCGCCCCAGCAAGTGGGGGAGCTGAGTGGCTTTACCGGCAGCCTCCCCTTTCCCTGCACGCCCACCATAAGGCTGGCGGGCATGCAGCTTCCCTCCCAAGCCTCCTCGGGAGGAGAGCGATCCCCGCAGAGGCTTAGGATGGAAGCTGTGCCCCGCCAACCATATAGCTGGCAGACACGCAGCTTCCCTCTCAAGTCTATGCAAGGATCGCTCTCCTTCCGAGGAGGTTTGGGAGGGACGCAACTTCACTCCCAAGCCCCCACGAGGATTGCTCTCCTCCTGAGGAGGCTTGGGAGGGGCGCAACTTTACTCCTGAAGTTCAGGATCCTGAATCTTCCCAGGAGCAGGAGGAAAGTATAGATCTGGAACAGTGGTTTGCAGAGGGACATAGTTTAGAATACAGAAGTTGGGAAGAACTGGGTGGTGAACAGCTAGGAGGAGAAGAACCGAGAGAGAAAGACTTAACAGACTCCAGTTCTTGGAAAGTGTCCAGTCCAAGGTCACGGAGATTAGATAAGGTAGCTGCACAGAAGGCACAGTGGTTGCGAGATCAGGTTGCAAGATGAGGAAGTGACTTGTGTGACTTGGGGGGGGTGTAAACCAGGGGTCGGCAACCTAAGGCCCATGGAGCACAAGCGGTCCACTGGAGTCGTTTTACCAGCCCATGAGCCAACCCCGAACCAAGCCTCCCGCTTGGCGAGTCCCCGCGCACTGCGCTAAAGCGGCGCAGGGACTTGCTTTCACAGCGCCGGAAATCGTGTCTGCGCAGACACTGGTGCCAGAAATCACACACCCGTAATCCAGCCCACAGAGGGGGCTCCACGTCAGTGAACCCGCCCAGGCAAAGTAAGCCTTGCCGACCCCTGGTGTAAACCTTAATTGGGAGCACCTTTACTCCAAGAATGGACTCTTTGTTCTTCCGCTGTGATCATTAAAATCTCTTTAAATGGTAAGAGACTATTTTTGCTTTGTTCTGCTTATCCATGGCCAAGGGAGGGAGGAAGCCGCTTGCCCAAAGCCTGACACCCTCCAGCTCTCATGCTACCTTCCCAAAGCCAGATAAGTGAGGTGCTGGGCTTTGGGATGGAGGTGTGAGGTTCTGGCAGGGTCCTAGAGCTCTCCCACCTCCTGGGAAAGCACCAACTAAGCTTAGGGAAAGAGCAGGTCTCCTCTGAGTCTTCTCTTCTCCAGGCTAAACATAGGTAGCTCCTTCCTGCGGGCTGAACGTCAACCAGTTCTTGTTGGAAACCCAGCAAGGATGCCTCTTTGGGACCAGATGAAACTGCCTCTGGAGGTACGGATCATCCCGTTGGCCCAGCTTGAAGTCCATCACCCTTGTTTGAAATTGTTTCCCCGCTCCACACTTCCAGGCTGCATATGTTAGGAGGGTAGTAATAGAGATTCTGTTGAAAGCATTTTTGTTTTTACATAATTAGAAAAATATTTCCAGCTGTATCGAATGTGTCTGTGAACTCTGATAGACAAGAGCTATAAGCATCTCCCTCCCTCTCTTTCTTCCCCCTTTTTTAAAAGGAAACCCTGTTGTCCTAACAAATTCCATAT
Source organism: Podarcis pityusensis (assembly GCF_964106645.2). NCBI lineage: Eukaryota > Metazoa > Chordata > Lepidosauria > Squamata > Lacertidae > Podarcis > Podarcis pityusensis. The sequence continues at coordinate 5,327,410 of NC_138028.1, forward strand.
TAACGTAAGCAAAAAAGAATGTTTGCTCAGGATTTGGGGGGGGGGGTACTGTTTTAAAAGATTGATTGGCAGCTCTGCCTTTGATAGGTCCAGCTTCCTCCTACTCGTCGGCCTGCAAGTTGCAATCTTTCCTGCTTATATAATGGGCCTGCTTACATCTGCAGTTTTGAAGGCTCTGCCCACCCCCCTTCCCTGTTGTAATTCTCCATTTGGACAGACCATCTGAATGCTTCTCAGCTACTTAGCCCATTTGTTTTAGATTCCCCCCCAAAAAATGATTTATTGGTTCTCTAATACGATGGAATGGCGCTCCCCTCCTGCAGTTGTTTTAGGGTTTCACATGGGGAGAATCTTATTTTTGAGCGGAGGAACGCCAGTCCTGCCACCATCCCTGTCACCTGCAAATCTTTCCTAGTTTGGCCCTGATGTCGCACCTTTTTCTGGCAAGGCTGGAAAGGACTTCGCTGTTGCAAAAGAAGAAATTGGAAGAGATTGTTGCTGGGGTTTATTTATCCTGGCAGGTGTGTGTGTGTTGAAATAGGAAGCCTGTGAACATGAGGTTGGACCAGCACTTTTTTTTCAGTCCAAGTGCACCAGAGCGCAGTTCTGGCACCTCTCAAATGGGCGCTTCTTGCCTTTACGTACTCCCGAGAAGCCCAAAATGAGCATTTCAAGTCAAAACGGAAGCTGGCCGGCATGTGCGAGCCTACTCTTATGGCCGTGACACAGGGCAGGGCCTTCTTTATAGTAGCACCTCACACCATTGGGAAGCAACTGAGGGTTGCGTCCAGCCTCGACCCAGTACACCTGAAGGAGCATCTCCACCCTCGTTGTTCAGCCCAGACACTGAGGTCCAGCTCCAAGGGCCTTCTGGTGGTTCCCTCACTGCAAGAAGCGAAGTTACAGGGAACCAGGCAGAGGGCCTTCTCGGTAGTGGCGCCCGCCCTGTGGAACGCCCTCCCATCAGATGTCAAAGGAATAAACAACTATCTGACGTTTAGAAGACATCTGAAGGCAGCCCTGTTTAGGGAAGTTTTTTTTAATGACTGATGTTTTAATGTATTTTTAATCTCCTGTTGGAAGCCACCCAGAGTAGCTGGGGAGGCCCAGCAGATGGGCAGGGTATATGTAATAAAAAAAGCAGAGACATCACCTTGCCAACAAAGATCTGTATAGTTAAAGCTATGGTTTTCCCAGTAGTGATGTATGGAAGTGAGAGCTGGACCATCAAGAAGGCTGATCGCCGAAGAATGGATGCTTTTGAATTCTGGTGCTGGAGGAGACTCTTGAGAGTCCCATGGACTGCAAGAAGATCCAACCTCTCCATTCTGAAGGAAATCAGCCCTGAGTGATCACTGGAAGGACAGAGACTCCAATACTTTGGCCACCTCATGAGAAGAGAAGACTCCCTGGAAAAGACCCTGATGTTGGGAAAGATGGAGGGCACAAGGAGAAGGGGACGACAGAGGACGAGATGGTGGGACAGTGTTCTCGAAGCTACCAGCATGAGTTTGACCAAACTGCGGGAGGCAGTGGAAGACAGGAGTGCCTGGCATGCTCTGGTCCAGGGGGTCACGAAGAGTCGGACACAACTAAACGACTAAACAACAACAACAACATTATGTGCATAGAATATTCCAAATCTGCTCCGGAGGGTTGGGGGGACCCCCATAGGAGATTTGGGAGCGGCGTGGGGTGAGAAGTTGCGTTGTGCTTGCAGAAGTCGGTCCCTCTTAGTTAGATGCAATCCTGAGATAACGAGGCTTAAGAGGACATTTAGGAGATTATACTTTCTGCTGGGTGGTATGTTTTACGATGCATTAAGGTTGCATTTGGTTTCGTTTGTATTTTCTATGCCTATTGAAGAGTGGATTAGAAATAAAATTCATCATTGTCTTATTTTTGGTGGCAGTTGGCATGGACGCCAAAGAGGACACCCAAATTAGTAATTCAGGCAAGAACTTTATTGTCTCTCTTGAGCAAGGACAGAAACTCAGAACTCCACCCAGATGTAACTGAGTCCAGTGCCACCTGCTGGCGGAACCATATAATGCAACTATTCACCCCACAGTGATTTCCATGATTTAAGATGCTACGCATGGTGGGAAGAAGTGTGTGTGTGTTTTTATCCATCCCAAATCTCTATCCAGTTTCCTTTCTCCTCTAAACCAAAAGAGCCCCAAACGCTCCTTTTTCTGCCTGACTCAGCACAAGGCAGCCTCCTATGTTCACAGATGATAAGATAGAAAAGGTCAGTCGCCGGACATGGCAATTTATATTTGCAGCTTACAAAGCACAGTCCAAAGGTTAAGATTTACTGACTTAGAAATTGTGCAAATTGGGGGCATCTAATAAAGGAAAACATTAAAAAGCTCAGGACACAAAAATAATAATTATTAAAATATTATTATTATTATTATTATTATTATTATTATTATTATTATAATACCCCGCCCATCTGGCTGGGTTTCCCCAGCCACTCTGGGCAGCTTACAGCATTTATAAACATAGTAAAATAGCAAACATTAAAAACTTCCTGATAGTTGAACTACAGAATTCATCTCCACAAGAGACAGTTGAAAGCTTGCCAACATCCTTCTTAAACTGCGGCACCTAGAACTGGACATAGTACTCCAAGTGTGGTCTGACCAAGGCAGAATACAGCAGGACTATTAATTCCCTTGATCTGAACTCTATACGTCTGTTGATGCCTCACACTTTTGACTCATGTTCAACTTGTGGTCCACCAAGACCCCTAGATCCTTTTCACACATACTACTGGCAAGCCAGACGTCCCCCCTCTGATGTTTGTGTATCTGGTTCTTCCTGCCTAAGTGCAGAACCTGACATTTGTCCCTGTTGAAATTCATTTTGTTAGCTTGCGCCCAGTTCTGCAGTCTGTTAAGGTCATTTTGAATCCCGATTCTGTCTTCTGCAGCATTAGCTACCCCTCCCAGTTTGGGGTTATCTGCAAATTTGATGAGGGTGGGGAAGTCCTGTTGCAGATTCCAAAGCCCTTGGGCTGCTGGGAAAAGCTCACTGGTCTTGCGCTGCTCTTACTCATTTCAATGGGGCTTGGGCGAGAACACTTCTTGACAGATCGCTCTGGACGGGCACCTGAAACCATCCACCTGACTCTCGCCCTGGCAGGTCCGTCTCCCGGAAGAGGTGACTCGAAACGAAAACGACACAGATTTGCATGTGGGACAATTTGGTTGCTTAGCGATAAAGAGGTGATGACCATTGCGGTCAGCTCCCCATAGGTAGCAACAGCTGCTTGCGCGATTTCACAGCTGCTAAATATGATATAAATCCAAATAATTTCTCATGTTTTCGCAGAGTTTATTTTTTAAAAAAGAGAGAGAGAAAGAAAGAAAGAAAAAGCACCCAGACAGCAAATTTTTGGCCATTCAGATCTTCTTACCAAATGACATCTGGTTTCCGTACTGCTTATTCAAGCAATCCTTTAAAAATGTTTGCCAAGGGGCGTAACTCAAAACGCTTGTTCCCTTCCCCATCTATAACGGCACAGTTTAGATTACAATGCAGGACGGCGAGTTTATTATAAGCAATGCAGTCTTCCTTACTTTTAAGTGTGCTTTAAAGAGGATTGGATAAATATTATGCAATTAGTTAAGAGAGAGTTTGCTCGGAAGGCCCCGAGATTCCAAGGCAGAGTCTGACAATGGAGGCGAATTGTTTCCATATGGCGGGAGAGATCTGGGCTGTTGTGTGAGCTCGCTGAAGAAATGTGCAGCGGGATATTCACTCAACAAAAACCAGAGCTTGTTCACACATACAGGCACATAGCTTGGTTTTCCGGACCCCTGGGGGGCGGTTCACACATTAGGAACACAGGGAAGCTGCCTTATACTTATTTATATATATGGCTTTTCTGTCCCACTTTTCCTGCCAACAACCCTGTCCACACAACAACCCTGTGAGGTAGGCCAGGCTGGAGAGAGGCAGGGACTGGCTTCCAAGATCACCCAGTGATCTTCATGTGGCCAAGTGGGGATTTGAACTCTGGTCTCCCAGGTCCTAGGGTAGCGCTGTGGTCTAAACCACTGAGCCTCTTGGGCTTGCCGATCAGAAGATCGCGGTTCGAATCCCTGCAACGGAGTGAGCTCCCGTTGCTCTGTCCCAGCTCCTGCCAACCTAGCAGTTTGAAAGCACACCAGTGCAAGTAGATAAATAGGTACAGCTCCAGTGGGAATGTTAATGGCGTTTCTGTGTGCTGCTCTGGTTTCGGTGTTCCATTGCGCCAGAAGCGGCTTAGTCACGCTGGCCACATGTCCCAGAAAAACTGTCTGCGGACAAACGCTGGCTCCCTCGGTCTGTAAAGCGAGATGAGCTCCGCAACCCCAGAGTCGTCTGCGACTGGACTTAATTGTCAGGGGTCCTTTACCTTTACCTCCCAGGTCCTACCCTGACGTTCTAACCACTATGCCACAATGACTCTCTTACAGTCTCCGAGCCATCTAGGTCAGTATTGTCCACACCATCTAGCAGGACAGAGACTCAAACAAAGATGTGCTCTCCCAAGCACACATTCCCAGCATGTTCACACTCTCCGCGACGTCTACGCTGGCTTGGTCATGTACACAGAAGGGAAGATGGCAGGATCCCAAAGGATGTCCCAAAGTTTTTGAGCTTTTTGGCAAAACTGCAAGAAGATGAAAAATGAAGTTTTTCAGCTATTCTTAAGGAAAATCGACAAAAACAGCACTGCCGACATGGGTTGCCATACGTTCAGATTTCCCCAGACGTTTTAGCGATTTCTGCCTGGACACTGCTTCCGACTGCAGTATTCCAGCTATGTCCAGGAGATTCCGAACACATTGCAACCTTCAGGTGGTGGTGGTGGTTGCTCGTGAGTAACCAGGCAGGACTCCGACCTGTCTTTTGCAGGTTTTATTGGTGCAAAACTATCTACAGTGCAGAACCACAAGTTCATGTCTGTCTCAGTCACAGAATCCGGGAGTGGCCCCTTCTGGCTACTTCCCCAACATAAGAACTTTGTCACCCCTAGCCTCCGCCTGCCTTCCTTGCGTTTTATCCCTCTGCGCAAGGTGGGTGGCAGAAGAGGCGTGTCTCCCTCCTAGCCAGCCTGGCAAGGTGAGGTGCTGGGGCTCCCAGCAGCATCCTCTGGCCCTTTCCCCTCCTCAACCACTGGAGGTGTGGCCTTCCCTATCCACCTGACTCTCGCCCTGGCAGGTCCATCTCCGGGAAGAGGTGACTCTAAACGAAAACAACACAGATTTGCATGTGGGACAATTTGGTTGCTTAGCGATAGAGAGGTGATGACCATTGCGGTCAGCTCCCCATAGGTAGCAACAGCTGTTTGCCTAGGATTTACAGAGGCTCCCTGTATCCCAACGGCCCCTCTGCCTCCCTCTCCTGTTCCGATGGCAGTCCCCTGACACAACCCTACTTTGTTCCAAGAGGAGTCATTTTTTAATTCATCCTGTTGCTTCAAGCAGTTCAATACTGATACTTGCAATAAGAGGCATATCCAGGGCAGAACAAAGGAAGTCCTTCTTCACACGGAACACAGTTAAATTATGGAACTCGCTCCTCCAGAAGGTAGTGATGTCTACCATCCTAGATGCTTTCAAAAGAGGACAAATTCATGGAAGGGAAGGTCGTCAATGGCTGATAGAATCAGATCCTCCTGCTTAACAACGGAACTGAATTGCAGATGGGAGAAATTAGAAGCTGAGAGGACCCAAATGGATGGATCCTTCCGTTCCTGGAGAGGACCTTCCCATAGAAGACAGTCCTCTGTAAAGTAGGACTCATGGTCACCAGCAAAACTCTGATGATGATGCTCCAAAGTTCCTGCCCATCTCCTGAAGTAGGGACTATGCTCCCTCCATTCATCACCACCATCTCTCAGACCTTGCAGTAGAGTTTTTGGCAGCAACTTTCAGCAAGACATATTTCCCCCGAGACATATGGGGTGTTGACAGAACATCCCACCCATCTGGCTGGGTTGCACTCCAAAGGGATAAAAAATCTATGCAAACATTAAGTGGCACGTGTCCTCAAGTGAGAACACTCGGGTCCTGTCTACACTATACATTGAAAGCACCTACAATTCCCAGCCCTCTTAACAAACTACAGTTCCCAGCATTCTCCACGACTGTTAAAGTGGTGGGAGAGTGCTCCAAATACACAGTATGGATGCGATCAAAGCTAACGAAAGGCTGGCACTTACAGGACATGCTTTGTGTTTGGCTAAAGGGGAGGTTGGGACGAGAGGCTGGTATTGTTTAGTGGGGCGCCTGGCTGGTTCTGCTTTGAGCTTCTTCTCTGGAAGGGAAACGACATTCCTTGCAACAGACGAACAGCTTTCTTGCTTTGAGGTTGACCCAGAGCATAAGCTGCTCTTCCAGATCCTGAGAAGATGACATATCCCACCAACCACCCAGGGCTGTTGCTGGGACATGTTTTGGATCCAGTTTTAGTCTTGACTGATGTTGTTCCAGTATGGTTGAGTGAAGCAATGGCCTTGGCCCATTCTCCTTCCAGATCTCCTCTCTTAGACGCTGAAGAACATAAGTCGAGTCTGGTGGACCAGGCCAATGGTCCATCTAGTCCAGCATCCCGTTGGCCAACCAGGTGCCTCTTGGGATACCTGCAAGCTGTACCTGAAGACTTCACAACCCTCCTGCCACTTGTGATTCCCAAACCCACTTGTGTAGGTTTCCTGCAGGCATCCGTTTGGCCACTGTGAGAATAGGAGGCTGGATTAGATGGGGGGAGGACACTTACCCTAAATATTCAGCAAAAGCTCCCCATGCTCCTTTCATTTTGTGTGGAGCCCTTTGGAAGCCCATTTCCCCTCAGTCGTATCATCGAGTCCCTTTTTTCCAGTCAGAACGACAGACCGGCCATTGCTGTATATAAGTTAACATATTTGCTAAATGATGCGGATAAATATGTGACCTCAACAGTGGCCCGGTTTGCTGTTTTTGCAGCTAAACTTGGTCAGGAATTTGTAGATAGGAATGTGGCAGATTGTAGGGGCGATAGAACATCTACATTCTGGCTTTACTTTTTCGAAGAGGGGGGAATGGTTATTGCTGAATGCAACGTATATTTTTTTACATCCTTGTGCTATTTTGTGGCCTTAAAATAACTGGACAACTCTGTGTTTGTTTCCTGAGCTATCTGTCCAGCCAGGACTTGCCTGTCAACAGTAGAAACAGCCAACATGGTGCCCTCCAGCTAGTGTCGAACTCCAGCTCCCATCAGCCCAAGTCAACATGGCCAACGATCAGGGATGGTGGGAGTTGTAGTCCGGCAAGATGGTGACAGCAGCCACGAAATTAAAAGACGCCTGCTTCTTGGGAGAAAAGCAATGGCAAACCTAGACAGCATCTTAAAAAGCAGAGACATCACTTTGCTAACAAAGGTCTGTATAGTTCAAGCTATGGTTTTCCCAGTAGTAATGTATGGAAGTGAGAGCTGGACCATAAAGAAAGCTGATCGCCAAAGAATTGATGCTTTTGAATTCTGGTGCTGGAGGAGACTCTGGAGAGTCCCAGGGACTGCAAGAAGATCCAACCTCTCCATTCTGAAGGAAATCAGCCCTGAGTGCTCACTGGAAGGACAGATCCTGAAGCTGAGGCTCCAATACTTTGGCCACCTCATGAGAAGAGATGACTCCCTGGAAAAGTCCCTGATGTTGGGAAAGATGGAGGGCCCAAGGAGAAGGGGACGACAGAGGACGAGATGGTGGGACAGTGTTCTCGAAGCTACCAGCATGAGTTTGACCAAACTGCGGGAGGCAGTGGAAGACAGGAGTGCCTGGCGTGCTCTGGTCCAGGGAGTCACGAAGAGTTGGACATGACTACATGACTAAACAACAACAACAACATCTGGAGGTGGCTACCTCTGGCCTAGAACATCAGACTATAAGGAGGACTCCGCTAGATGGAACCAAGGCTCTCTCTAGGCCAGCAACTGATGGTTGCCGTGATGAACCAGATTGCTGTAGGGAGCTCATAAGAAAGGCCTGAGTCCAACAGCACTCTCCTATCCCATACCCTCCAACGTTTCTCTGATGAAAATAGGAACGTCCCATTCTACTACTACTATTATTATTATTATTATTATTATTATTATTATTATTATTATATTCTGCCCATCTGACTGGGTTGCCCCAGTCACACTGAAGGCATAATTGTTATAAAAAACATAATAAAATATTAAACATTAAAAAAAACTTCCCTATACAAGGCTACCTTCTAAAGGTTGTGTCCTTGTAAAAAAAGGGGCATTTGGAGGTGTCTTTGAATTCCCAACAGCACCAGGCACACCCTGCTAGTGCGTCGTAAATATAAATAAATTATCCTCCCCGCTAAAGATTGAGCACAAAAAAGCACACATTCATCATCATCATCACTTTTAATTTGTATACCGTCCTTCTATCTTAGAAAGGCAGTTTACAAGCTGAAAAAACAAAGAATGTACACTTTAACGAAGAATGTACACTTTCTGCATCTGAAAATCTGGAGAGCGCGATTTTCAAAGGACAGCTGCGTTTTATGATTCCTGTATCGTCCAAAGAAGGTGGAATTGGGCAGGTTCCCATTAAAAGGCAACCAGAACGGGATGCGTCCTCCATCTCTGGCGCTTACGTTATGTAAAAATACTCGCTCACACGAGTACCTCTGTTTATGTGCCTTGGAAAGCCCAACTCTGCCCTGAGCCCCATTGAGCAAAACGGGACTTCCTTGCAAGGCAAGGGCATCTTCCAGGGTTGCAGTCGAAATTCTCCGTTTGGTTGCTTTCTGTCGCATGAGCAGTGCAGGGTCTGTGAGGCCCAAGACGAGGCTCCCAAACCCGGTCAGATGTTTTTTATTTCCTCCGCTAAGAGCTGGATTTGGACCAAAACTCCAAGGTGAAAGGGTGATGTGTAACATACTGTGACATCTAGAATAAAATAATGTGATGGTTTTAATATTTAAAGAGAGCGAGTCGGCAGTATAACATTTTCTGCAGAGGGAGGCGGACGAGGGTCCCTATATATTTTAATTTGAAATGTGCGCAGATGCCGGGTTTTTAATCGTAGCATGTCAGGATTCGACTTTAACAATGGCAAAAATGTGAGATCTGCTTTTTGGGGGATTTCTTCCACGTTTCATGCAGCGGATTTTCATTACACTGAGTAGCAGACCGCCATATATTTTTGTAAAGTGTCATCACCTATTATAGTATCCGTACCGACAGACTTATGCAATGTCCAGGCATCAGGAAGCAAAGTCCAAGAGGCAGCTTTCTCAGTTCCCCACACTTACAGGAAGGCCCTGAGGCTCATGGGAATTGAAGTTCAAAACACCAGGATGGCGTACGCTGGCATAAGCCTTTGAGCATAGGGCTGCTGTACACCTGGATTTTCCCAGACATTACCGGGATTTCAAAGTCGGAATTGACGTCTGTGAGGAATTTCCGAAAGGCGGCGCTTTGTCCTGGATCTTAGGCAAGTCAATAAAAAAAAATCACCGTTGTGTTTTTGTAGAAACGAAACATCTCAACAAGTTCCGTGTTTTCCTTAAAAAAGCTCAACAATTTTGGGGTCTTGCTTAAAAAAGCTCAGGGTGTCCTGGTTTTTACTTTTTGAAATATGGCAACCCTATGTGAGCCCGTGTGAGTGTCGTGAATGCACCCAGTTCTGTCTACAGACAGCTGATTTGATCCACTTCTATCCTGTGCTACAAAAGTCAGGTGTCTCCCTCTCTCTCTGCCATGTGGTAGCAAGATCCCAGCGGGCGGGGGGTGTCCAGGCACTCACCCAGGGTCCATGTTCCTTTGAAGAATTGGGACATGATGGAGACTGTCATAGCTTTAACAAATATGGCTTATTCACCTATTTACACCTTCAGTCTGCATGGAGGGAGTGCAGATCTTACAGGATGGTCATCTCAAGAGGGGCTTGGAATCTGCAGCAATGCAGCCAGCCTTCAGCCAACCTGCCCAAGATGGATCCCAGTCTTTCCTCCTCCTTCCCAGAACACCCTGCTAAAAATCTCTTTTCCTGCCACTGGCGGGATGCGGGTGGCGCTGTGGTCTAAACCACTGGGCTTCTTGGGCTTGCCAATCAATCATAAGGTCGACAGTTCGAATCCATGCAATGGGGAGAGCTCCTGTTGCTCTGTCCCAGCTACTGCCAACCTAACAGTTCGAAAGCATACCAACGCAAGTAGATAAATAGGTACCACTGTGGCAGGAAGGTAAACAGCGTTTCCATGCACTCTGGCTTCTATCACCGTGTCCCATTGCACCAGAAGTGGTTTAGTCCTGCTGGCCACGTGACCTGGAAAGCTGTCTGTGGACAACGCCGGCTCCCTCGGCCTGAAAGTGAGATGAGCGCTGCATCCCCATAGTTGCCTTTGACTGGACTTAACCATCCAGGAATCCTTTCCTTTTACCTTTCCTGTCACCTCACACCCAATTACTCTGGCAACCTTCCAAACCCCCAGTCTCTGTTCACCCCTCAGGGCAAGTGAGAAGGACAGTGCTCATGCATTGACAAACGCTTTCAATGGCCCCGTATTCTTTCTTAATGGCCCTAGCTTGGCCAGGTCATTTTGCATAGGCTACCTCAGGAATTCTTCTGCAGCTTGTATTTAAGCCAGGCATGTCCAAAGTCCGTTTCGGGAGCTAATCCGGCCCGCTGGCTGGTTTAATCTGGCCACTGTGGCAGTTTATTTCATGGGGTAAAATCCTTTAAAAAACTAAAAAAACTTCAATCTTAAAAAAAAAGCTCAAGGACTTTCAATCCTAAAAAAAATGTCAATTTTGGTCGGCCCTCAGGCATGTCCACTTCATCAAATCTGACCCTCTTTGAAAAAAGAGTACATTTTATCATATGTGGTGGGATTGTAATGTAATTTTAATAAATTGGGAAATGATATACAACGAATGTTTAACATTTGTTTAAAAACCTGAAGCATTTTTGTTAGGGATTGTAGGGAAAGATCTGCCAAAAAAGCTGAAAAACATCTTCATGTATGAAACAATGGCCGCAAGAGTTCTAATAGCACAAGGATGGAAGACTGAAGAAACTCCAACTAAATTGATGGACTATGCAGAACTGGCAAAACTGACATACAAGCTACGGGACGAGGATAACTGTGACGTTAAAGATGAATGGGAACCCTTTACAAAGTATTTGCAGACGCAACAAAGCGAATTGGACTCCTTGGCTGGCTTTGAATAAACATGCACAAACTTTTTATTGATAATAATCAGCTAAATAGTTTGAGGATCTATACAACTCTGTAACATGCAGAAATCAGCATTCTCAGAGAAAGCAAGGAATGGAACTGAGGGAAGTCGGGGGTGGGTGGGTTTTGTGTGGGAGGGCGGGGGGAGGGAGAAAAAATGGGGAGGGAATAAGGATGATATGTTTCTGGATAATATGTTTTGTTTTAATTTTGAATAATAATAAAAAAGTTTGCACACCCCTGATTTAAGCAGAGGTTCGATGGTCAACTGTCATGGATGCTTTAGCTGACATTCCTGCATTTCAGGAGCTTGGACTAGATGGCCCTTGGGTCCATTCCAACTCTAAGATTCTCCTTTCACTTCCCCTATAATCAAAATCCCACCATTTATTAATTTCTAGCCTTTAGGGGTGTGTCCCCCCAGCCTATAACAGCTGATTCCTCTCCCTAGTTTTTCCCTATGGCAGAGGTTTTCTTCTTGAGTCCACAGCTCCCTTGACCAACTACAGTCTTTCTGCGGCACCCTTGTGGGGCTCAGGAGCCCAGTTATGCCACCCCTTGCCTGCAGAACTGGCAGCCCTTCACCCCTTTTCGAACACCCTCCCTTGTGGAGGGTTCCCTCCGCCTCCTCTCCTCTCCCCTCTCCTTGGGAGTCCTCTGGGCAGCAGCAAGCGCTGCCAGACCTCCATGGTGGAAAGGCACCGGGCACTCAGCCCCTGGCAGGCCTTGCACACAGCAAGCACAAGAAAGGCCAGTATGGTGCCTGCCCACTTGTCTGTCCATTCCCAACAGCAAGGGCTGGTGGACTGGCTGGCAGGGCTCCCTCACCTGTTTGCTTGCTTAGTCCACGGCTGCCTCAGTTCCTGGCAACCACCACCCCCCAGAGTTACCATTCGCCTGGGGAGCTTGTAGCCAGGGTATAAGCCATTCTTGGGAGAAAAGCAATGACAAACCTAGACAGCATCTTTAAAAGCAGAGACATCACCTTGCCAACAAAGGTCTGTGTAGTTAAAGCTCTGGTTTTCCCAGTAGTGATGTGTGGAAGTGAGAGCTGGACCATAAAGAAGGCTGATCGCCAAAGAATTGATGCTTTTGAATTATGGTGCTGGAGGAGACAATTGAGAGTCCCATGGACTGCAAGAAGATCCAACCTCTCCATTCTTAAGGAAATCAGCCCTGAGTGCTCACTGGAAGGACGGATCCTAAAGCTAAGGCTCCAATACTTTGGCCACCTCATGAGAAGAGAAGACTCCCTGGAAAAGACCCTGATGTTGGGAAAGGTGGAGGGCACAAGGAGAAGGGGACGACAGAGGATGAGATGGTTGGACAGTGTTTTCGAAGCTACCAGCATGAGTTTGACCAAACTGCGGGAGGCAGTGGAAGACAGGAGTGCCTGGCGTGCTCTGGTCCATGGGGTCACGAAGAGTCGGACACGACTAAACGACTAAACAACTAAACAACAACAACGGGCAAACTAAGGCCCGGGGGCCAGATCCGGCCCAATCGCCTTCTAAATCCGGCCCGCGGATGGTCCAGGAATCAGCGTGTTTTTACATGAGTAGAATGTGTCCTTTTATTTAAAATGCATCTCTGGGTTATTTGTGGGGCATAGGAATTCGTTCATTTTTTCTCTCCAAAAATATAGTCCGGCCCCCCACAAGGTCTGAGGGACAGTGGACCAGCCCCCTGCTGAAAAAGTTTGCTGACCCCTGGTATAAGCCTTTGGGAGGCAGAGATGCAAGAGAGCATCAAAGGATGGAGGGAGGGAGGGAAAGAAAGAAAGAGAGACAGAGGCCAGTGTTGCCTGCAGCACCTCTGACCATTATGCAAAGCACCCCAGGGTGCCACTGGCACACGGCAAACCACTGCCCTATAGCACCTGCTGACCCACCACCCATTTTTTTAACCAATCAACTGAGGTAAAGGGACCCCTGACCATTAGGTCCAGTTGTGGCCGACTCTGGGGTTGCGGCACTCATCTCGCTTTACTGGCCAAGGGAGCCGGCGTACAGCTTCCGGGTCATGTGGCCAGCATGACTAAGCCGCTTCTGGCGAACCAGAGCAGAGCACGGAAACGCCGTTTACCTTCCCGCCAGAGTGCTACCTATTTATCTACTTGCACTTTGATGTCCTTTGAAACTGCTAGGTTGGCAGGAGCAGGGACTGAGCAACGGGAGCTCACCTCATTGCGGGGATTCGAACCGCCGACCTTCTGATCGGCAAGTCCTAGGCTCTGTGGTTTAACCCACAGCGCCACCCACGTCCCGGTAATCAACTGAGAGGAGGACACAAAAGTACGAAATGAAAATGCCCCAATTGGGCAAGGAGCTGAGCTCTTCCGACTGAATTTGAAAGGGTCTCCCTTGCCCAGACAATGACCCGATTGTCCGTCTCTCCGCAAAGTATGTCCTGTGCACCCCAAACCTCTGTTGTATTTCAGAGGGTGGAGAGGGGGAGATACACAATACCATGTCGGGGAAACCATTCTTTTAAGTGGCAAGCTCAATGCTGACCCTCTTCTATTGCCCCAGGAGGAACGAGAGTGAAATGGCAGCTGAGTAGCCCCGTAGGGGAGATACTTCGCAGGTTAGGTCCCTTTCATCTTTCCCTCTTTTGTACCTTTGAACTTCCTCTGCAGGGTCAGGTTTCAACCTTGTAGCATCTTCTTGATGTGGCTTCATTGTTAGAGGGCTCCTCTGAAACTGATCACAGCAATAAGGAAGATGGGCAGCGTGGAAACAAAGATATGGCAGGTAATTTTACTGAAAAACAAAGCAAAACCCCAATTCCCACACTTATTTCAAAACTGGACCAATCTTCAAGCCAGGGCCCCATTCACACTATACATTTAAAGCATAATAATAATAATAATAATAATAATAATAATAATAATTGTGCTTTAAATGTATAGTGTGAATGGAGCCTGGCGGTGTGGGTTAAACCACAGAGCCTAGGGCTTGTCGATCAGAAGGTCGACGGTTCGAATCCCCGCGACGGGGTGAGCTCCCGTTGCTCGGTCCCTGCTCCTGCCAACCTAGCAGTTCGAAAGCACATCAAAGTGCAAGTAGATAAATAGGTACCGCTCTGGCGGGAAGGTAAACAGTGTTTCTGTGCGCTGCTCTGGTTCGCCAGAAGCGGCTTAGTCATGCTGGCCACATGACCCGGAAGCTGTACACCGGCTCCCTCGGCCAATAAAGTGAGATGAGCGCCGCAACCCCAGAGTCATCCGCGACTGGACCTAATGGTCAGGGGTCCCTTTACCTTTAATAAAATAATAATAATAATACAGTCATACCTCATGTTATGTCCGCTTCATGTTACGTTCTTTCAGGATACGTCCCGCGACGACCCGGAAATACCGGAAAGGGTTACTTCTGGGTTTCACCATTCGTGCATGCGCAGAAGCGCAAAATGACATCATGCGCATGTGCAGAAGCGGCGAATTGCAACCCACGCATGTGCAGGCGCGTCACTGAGGGTTGCGTTCTTTTCATGTTGCGAACGGGCCTCTAGAACAGATCCCATTCGCAACCAGAGGTACCAATGTATACCAAAAGAACTAAAAATGCTATTTATGAATGCGACAACAGCCGCAAGAGTGCTACTTGCCCAGAAGTGGAAGGAAGAGAAACTTGCAACTCTTGAATTCGATGCACCTTGTGTTTTCAGTGTTCCTAAATGCTTAGCTTCAGAACATGCAGAACTTCTCCTGGCTGTTCTTCCCACTTGCCTTCTCCAGAGTGACCCCAGGAGTCAATCCTCAATTGCTGATTCCCCGCCTTCTCCTCTGATTCGCTCCAAGGGTGAGAATACCTCTTCTCAGTGGCCTAGCGGGGAGTGAGGGAACCGGATGGAGCACACATGTGCATTCAACTGCCTAGTGGTATATGAGTCGCCCAGGAGATCGCAGCCACAGAGATAAGAAAAGTCCTTTCACCATCTAGAGATGTCACTTCCTGGTTTGCATGGAGAAGCCGTGTGCCACAGAGCCCAGCGACGGAAGCGGTAAATGCAGGTTTGGGGAACACATGTTTGCTTAAACAATGTGTCGCTCCAACCTTAGCTGTTGTTGTTTTCCCTCAACTAAAGAGGCCCAGATGTTTTGGCCTTTCCTGAGCCAGGACAAAA